>NW_020664589.1:15035524-15122979 GCF_002925995.2 Terrapene triunguis
CCCCGGTCGGGGGGGCGCCACCAGCCAAGGGGTCCCCGGACCGGAGGGGAAGACCGCCCGTGGGCACAGCTCTCACCTCCTGCACATCGAGCTCCTCCAGCGAGGGCACCTCCAGCGAGCCCGGCATGGCGCTAGCCCGCGCGCCGGTCTCCTTGAGCTCCCCTTCGGCGCCCTCCCGGCACAGAGGCAGGCCCCGCGCCACTGGGCATGCGCCACCAGGTCTCGCGGAACTAGTGCGCATGCGCCACCTGGAAGCCAGCGAGAAGCGGGTCGGCAGCGGGTGCACTACGTGGGGGCGGAGCTTGTTCTCTGTCCCCGCCTGCTCCTCCCCCTCATGCCCCGCCCTCCGTCTTGTTACCATGGTGACAGTTTGCTGCCTAGCTGAGCCCAGGCCGCGGCGCGTCCCGGGCGGGCACCATGGAGGTCACGGGCAGCACCTACCTCGGGGACTATGTGCATGGCAGGTGGGGGCTGGGGTCGAGGGGGGATGGGCAGCCGTGGGGAACGCGGGGGCAGGGCTGGGCCATCACCCCACGGTGCTGGGCCATGACACTGTGTGAAATGCAGGGTGTGACAATCCCCCAGCGTGAACAATCTCTGGGTGTGAAAACCTCCACGTGGGGAAGCTCCTAGAGGCACTCCCCTTGCACGCCTGCTTGCTTGTGCCCGCAGAATTGCAGGAGTGGAAGTACAAGCCCGGGTTGGGACCTCCTTGGCAATTGGGACCTTTTAATGCGAGAGTGACATAGCTGAGGTCTAATCCTGCTCCTGAAACAGCTTCCAGTGGCCCTGGGCAAGTCACTTAGGGCCAGATTTCTAAAGGTGTTTTGGCACCTAGAGATGCACATAGGTGCCTAGTGGGATCTTCAAAAGTGTTTCATCGTCTGTCTCCCAACTCCCATTGAAATCAATGGCAGTTAGGCATCTAGGTGCTTTTGAAGATCCCACTGGGCACCTGTCTGCATCTTTGGGAGCCTAAATATCTTTGCAAATCTGGGCCTTAACTTCTCTGCATCACTATCTGTAAAATGGGGCTAAAGTTACCATGCTGGGGGATGTGAGGATAAACCGGCTTCGTGTTATTCATCACTCAACCACACTGCCTTGTTGGAGACACTGGAGAGTGGTAGGAGGAGTCTAGGACATTCCCTATTAATAATTGTAAATAGTGTACAAATGCTGCAGGAAATGATATTGGTGATTCATAGGTTAGACGCTTCCGTCCAATGCCACAGCCTGCTGATAGAGGGTGCTTTGCTGCTGTCGTCGTTGTCACATTTTGGATGAGATGTAAACCCGACATCTTATGGTTATTAAAGATTCAATGGCAGGTGGTTTTTATTTTTATTTTTTCCAAAGCTAGGCGTGTTTGCCCTATTGTCCTGGCCAAATTCTTAAAGGCTGATTCAATTTTGTTTCCCTAGCATTCCACTTGTAGTTCCTGTTGCAAAAGGTGTTTTCACATCCTGTCCTAAACTTTTGGATGATGTTGCTGGGACTGTTAACCCCCAGAAATGGCTGTGGTTAAATGGTGGGTACATTGATCCCTGTTTGTAAATGCAGTTTGAAATGCATTTGGTGGGGGTTGTTGGATGAAAGCTGCCTTGTAAATAACAGCCATTATTATCCACCCTTTCTCAGGGTGCTTAAAAATGGTTATCAGTTTTCTACTGTTCATAGCTTCTGATTTATATTAATTACTATCAATCTCCCCTTTCTTCCATTTGTAAATTTTTAAAATTATTTTTATAGCTGCCTTCCCCTCTAAACCAGGTCATTTTTTTAACCAGTAAGGCCTTCACCAGTTGTGGGGTTTTGCCTTTTTGGACATCTAGTCAAGTGTTCTTAAACAATTCCTGATTATCATTCACAGGATTGAAGGGAAAGGCCGCTACACTCTCCCAACTGAAACCAAATATAATGGCACAATGAAAGATGGAATGTTTCATGGCAAAGGAACCTTGTATTTTCCTAATAGAAGCAAATATGAAGGAATCTGGGACTGCGGAATATCGAAAGAGGTATTATATCAGTAGTCCTTTAGATGTGATGCTGAAGGCTTAGAAACATAGGAATAGAACACGAGGAGGTTGGAAGTTCACCTATGCCAACCCCCGCTGCAGTCATAGGAATCTGATTGGGTGGGGGTATGCCCATCTTATCTAAAAGCTGATCCCTGCTCTGTATCAAAAGAAAGTTAAAACCCCTTTGCTCCCAAAGGTTACTGCCAATATGCTTTAGGGGAAATTCTCCCTGGTTCAAAGACTGTACATTCAGAAATGTTTGTATCATGAAATAAGTGGAAGCTTTCAAATCACCTCCTTTCCCATTGATGGCTTTTTGACTCTCAATGTTGGCTTCCCCTATTGCATGGACAATAGCTATTTCCCACTGAACAGGGAAATGATTTGGTTATGGAATGTGGTTCTTATGGATCTGCAGGCATCATTTAAACCTGCACTTAAATGTGGAGCAAAACTGTATATTATTTATTCTCAGATAACATGCATCCTTGGTAATAGATATAAAAAATTGTTATTCTTCACTCCATTCATCACACTTATTAGTTCGGTACTTGAATTTGTTTTGCAGGGGAAATACACCTTTGCAGATGGTCTTGAATTCAAAGATAAAAAATGGCATTATTGTGATGGCTATGACAGAAGATTTTATACAGAAATCTGTTCCGGCCTAAAACCAGCAGGTACTGTGTTGCATTTGTGTCTGGAAGGATTTAAACCAACAACTATGTTTATTAAGAGAGATTAATTCACCTACATGAGTAACTTGGAGCAGGAATATTCTGGTTTATTTCAGAACTCCATCCACATGACACTAACAAATGTGGTGAATAGTCTCTTCTTGAGTGATCATGTCATGAGGGCAGGACATTTGTTACCTAGCAATTTCTGACATCTGATTAAGCTTTTTATGGGTTTCACATTCACCGCATTCTAGACATATTTTTATTACAGAGAACTGGGACATAAAACAAAAAAAGATATATTATCTTGCACTCATAATTTTGCATAATGTTCTAAAGTACCTGAAAGAGTAACAGAAATCCACTAACAGCATGGTACATGAAATGTGTGGCTTGAAAATGACAAATTTTGAGTGGATATGAAAATATATACTTACTTTATGTCCAGCCTATAAAATTTGTCTGTTAGACACATTTACTAGTTCATCTATGACTAAAAGGTGAAAAAATTATGTGATAATCACTGAATAATATATTGGCATAGTGAACTGCAGGCTTACTATACAACATTTGAACAATGACATGTCTCTTTAAGACATGGCTAGACTTTCTTGGCCTTATTTTGGAGTTTTCGCTGCATGTTCATAGTATTAGCCTTATGGGCTAAATCACAGGACTGTGAGTAGGGTAACCAAGATCTCTTCCTTTTTGTGCCAAACATTTTCTGGGTGGGCCGCTCTATGCTTCAGTTTCTCCATCTGCAAAATGGTCATAATAATTACCTACCACAGGAGTGATAGAAATCTTAATTTAGTAAAGTTTATAAAATGCTTTGAGATCTTGTGATGGAAAGTGCTATAGAGATGTAAAATAATATATATTTATTATCATTTTTTATTTTGATAAAAGAGTACAGTTGTAAAAAAAAATGGGATTTTTTGTTTTTGTAATAAATTATACTGTGTCTTTTCAGGTATCTCTCAGCTTACAAATTTAGATCCTCCCAGAACGATTCCACAAGGCTGTTATGACTGTGGTGATGGATTCTATAATACTAATACCAGAGTTGTCATTGACTACAAACTCAGGTTTTTGAGGAACGCAGGTATGTGTTTTATTCATCTGGAAGTACAGTGTAAGTTGACTTTGTTTCACATACATTCTATCATGCATGATTATAGCTGAAATTTAAAAACCTATATTCAAGTTCTGCAGCTACTGAACTAAAATATTTCAAACAACATGGATTGTTTGTATCAATTAGTTAATTCCAAGGAAAGTTGTATAAACCATCCTGCACATTATTTACGAAATTATAAGTGATGTTTTCACAGGCACATATGAATAAATGCATTTGATTCATATTTAATAGCTTTTAAACCCAGGCAGACTCATTCTCCATTATGATGCCCAGCAAGACAGTGTTTTCAAGATAGATATCTATCTTTTCAATGGGCTCAGTCCGGCAAGGTGTCAAGCTCTCTGCCCTGATCAATTAAGTATGTGCTTAACTTTAAGCATGGGAATAGTCCTTTTGATTGCAGTGAGACTGCTCACTTGCTTCAAATTAGAGACATATTTAAGTGCCTTGCTGGATTGTGTCAGTGCTTGGGGAAGGGATAGCTCAGTTGTTTGAGTATTGGCTTGCTAAACGCAGGGTTGTGAGCTCAATCCTTGAGGGGGCCATTTAGGAAACTGGGGTAAAAATCTGACTGGGGATGGGCTCTGCTTTGGGCAGGGGGTTGGACTAGATGACCTCCTGAGGTCCCTTCTAACCCTGATATTCTATGAGTCTAACACTTGCAGGATCATGTCTGGATATAGTGTTGTGGGAGGGGAAGAGGGGAGACTAAATGAACTGTGGAGGTATCATATACCCTCTAGTACTTAGCCTGTTTCATAAACCCTCAATAAATACTGATTTAGATTATTACAAATGGCACTAATCCAAAATACTAGAGTGGGCCTACTGATGAGTAAGATAAGTAAAATGCTTTCCAAAAACACAGGAACCTGCACAGATTAGTATATGCGGGAACGCCTAGGAATTCAATTTATTGTTTTTTAAATGTATGCTTTGAACTCATTGTCCTTAGCTACATTTGTTTCTATAGCCTACAGATTGTATCAATCGATATTCACTAACATCACATCATAGAATGCAGTCTAACGAGATAATTATAAGTAGAATATGCAGTAGATTATTCTGATCTCTTTTCTATTAACATTCCTTTGAGAATCCAATACTAGCGTAAAGTTAAATTTGTCAACATGGGTGTGAAGGAGGAATGTATCATGTAGCCATACCCTTCCTCTAAGAACACGAACACAATTGAAAGATCCAGCACTTGTTCGACATCAGAGGAATGTTGACTTCCCCAAGAGAAATAATTCAGGGCACAAGGCCACTGCAGTTAAAAAAAAAACAGCTGTAGGCAGAAGAAACTGAGGAAAGAGGCTGGAATGACAGGGAACAGATCCAGAACTATTCCTTTAAAGGTTGGTCAGGAAAAAGCAGGAAAACCTCCAGGCTTCTGTCCAAGTCTTGAAAGCATCAAAAGCAGATGGTAGGAAGCATTCAGGAAGCTCTTACAACAGCTTGACAGGTTTAGCCAAATGACACCATCTTCCTCAGGTCTGGGAGTGGGATTTGAGGATACTCCAGCCCCAGCCTTTCACCTTTGTTTGTTGTGAAGCCGCTTGCTTCATTGCTGATTGAGCTAGCAGGGAAAGGAGGCACTCTGCCTTTAGCACTGACTCTCCTGCCAAACAATCAATGAATCAAAACATCTTTCTAGCAAGGAAAAGAGAAGGCTCTATTTGAATTTGTTGCAGTTTGCTTTTCTTTAATGCAATGTGTGTACACAGAGTATCATAGAGATTCCTGCCTCAGTTAGCAGGACTTCAGTTTCACAAATATCGAGGGCCGGAGGCTCATTTACATTAAGGCCCCTCACTGCCAAGTGGTGCAACAGGGCCCTAGTGTAATTGAGACCAGGTCCAGGGTGCATAATGAAAACAATGGTTTCATTTCTCCTAGTGTTACTAGTCAAGGATTTCAATTTTTTAAAAAAGATTTGCAATTATTTCTCAGTTTATAAACCATTTCTTCCTGGGGAGGTATACTGAAAATTCTGTAGTCTGTTCATGTGCTTTTTGGATCTTTTCTTTTTTTCCCCAATATCATCTAATACACAAAATTGCAGACATAAAAAGAACATGCAGAAATACCTATTTGTGAGAAGAAATCCTGGTCACATTTTTCAATCAGTCATGTTGGAGTTAGACCCTGCTACTGCCGCTAAAGGAATATAGCCTTTGAGAACTCATACTCCTCACACCATTTTTATTGAGTGGCCAATACAAAGACCTGAAGATGAATATCCAGAGTTTTGCATCTTTCAATGAAAAGCATAAAATATGAGATTTTAGATTTGCTGTCAAATGGAGAGCAAATTCCAGGGTTAAAGGAGAGCTATGGCATTCTGGGAGTGTAGACACTAGACACCATAGTTTTCAAAGAGAAATTACAGTTAGAAGTAGAAGTCATTCCCTGCTGAGGCGGTGGAATGAAAGGGAATAACTGAGTGTTACTAGCAGCTCTGCCCCACTGATAACAAAACAAAGATGTTTTTGGTGTAATATGCTTCCCTTCTGCTTCCGTCCTCCTGATGCTAACTTAACTGGTGCAATCCCTGCTCCTGCTTCTCCTAGTCTGAGATTGATTCTGCTTTGCTGCCTGTTCTTCATGCTCCTCCTCTAGGACTTAAATGTTGCATAGGCCTTGGGGTTGGCCCTCTGCATGTGGAATTGCACCTGATGTACCTTTGTCTCTTTATAGAACATTAGAGAGGAGGGCAGAGAGGAGACAGAGACAAATCCTTCTCTCACTTACACCAGTGTAAATCCAGGGTAGGTTCATTGAAATCAGTAGGTTAACTATGGATTCACTCATGTGTAACTAAGCAGAATTTGGCCAAGAGACTCAAGACAGGCTATTATTTATTGAAAGGAAAGGTTTTTTTAATGCTGGAGTCACAAAGCAGCCAATAATCAAGTTATGATTTCGACAAGCCTAGAATCTTGTGACTTAAAGGAAAAGTCCCAGAGTGCTCAAGTGCAGAGTTTCTGAGTAAATTATTACAACCAGCAGACGTCAGAAGTCAGGTGTATTATTTTATTCTGTAGTTTAAACAGCTGTATTTTTAGAACATCAAGAGTTTTATTACATGTCACTAATATGACTCTATAGTGAAGGTTGAGATGGCACTTTAATTCTAAGCCTCAATAATCACATGCTTGCAGCTTTCTCCTAACATTACCTTGGGACTGAAACTTCTCATGCTTGGTCTGAATGACCCTGGAAGTGAATCATCTTGGAAAATTTGAAGAAATTCCATTTATCCCTTCTGGATCATCCAAGGACAAAATCCATTCAATAAGTGTGTGGCTATCCCTCCCTGTCGGTATCTGAGGGAGGCCACGCCCCCTCACAGTTGGGCCACTGTTCAGGCAAAGTTTACTGGGGAATTAGCAATCTCTCAAGCGCTGGAGCCCTCTAAGCAGGGCCAGACAGCAAGCCATCCGGGGCTCAGGCTCGGCAGGGCCACAAACAGTCTCGGGGCTCGGGCCCTCAGACAGGGCGGCGCACCAAACAGTCTGACGTCCTAGCTCTGGCAGACAGCAGACAAACGCAGGCCCCTTGGCCTAAGGTAGGGAGGCTGTCACCCCAGAGGTGGGGTTGGCAGCAGGAGGTAGGGGGACCCGGGCCCACCCTACTCCACCGGGTGCCAGCCTAGGGCCCTAACAGTGGCAGATGGTTCCATCACTGAGTCAGCGGGGATCCAGCCAAAACACGCTGACCTGGATTCAGGCAACAACACAACTGGACTAAAGTCTGGTGTCCCTGGGCTATTTCCTACACTCCCGTCATTGTGTACCTGTTGCTCGGGGTTGTCCTCCATCTCCCTAGGGTATACAGCTAATGGCAGCCCCAAACAGCTCCTTGGCGTCCCTGTCAGCAGGCAGCTCTGGCAGCACCTCTGGGTCCTTGGCGCAGAGTAGGTCTCTGTTGGGCTCGTGCCCCAGCGACGGGCGGGAGTCGTCTGTCTCCTCCGGCGGCTCTCGCCCAACTGAGCTGCCTTTTATACTTCCTGTCCTGCCCTTCTGCTTCTGGCAGGTCAGGCATGAATGTCATGGCTCCACCCACCCAGGGGTAGGCGGGGGTTCCTCCCCATCAGTCTCTGAGGAACGCCGTGCACCCTTCTTGTCTTCAGGGGTTTTGTCTTACAACTAAGATGTGGTGTGTACAGAGTACTCAGTGAGGAATGTGGGCTTTGCTTTGTCTGAAGAAATGTAGTTGAGAAATAAAGCCATAACTATTTGAAAATCATGTGTTACTCATGCACAGTGTATTACTTTCCATACCGCTCTTAGCAAGTACCAAATGTGAGCAGATGTTTGTGTGCTCAGTCTCTCAGCCACCGGTGACTCTAGCTGACATCAGAATTGGTAGAGGGGCGAGGACTTGGCAATCTTGCAGACCTATGGATCTTTCTAGATATGAGGCAGCAAGTTAAACTTAAAAAATGGTTCTACTGTAGGAAAAGAAGTACTGTACTTGCTGTACATCATTCTCCTCTGTGCTCCTCTGATGTTGCCCATTCTATTGACGTAGGTAGTGGGTGAATGCTCTGATTCCAGACTAGCCCCTGGTCATTGCCTAAGAATCTGCGAACTCTTTTGGCAGATGCTCTTTGCAAAGGTATAGGAAAAGGAAAGCCCTTCACCACAAAACAGAGAATAATATTTTCATTCTTCGACTGAACTTAGCTTCCTAGTGATTTGAATGTCTACTTATAAGACAAGATTATTTAGTAATTTATATATTTGTTTCTTGTTTATTAGATTTAAGATTCTGAATGTAGATGAGCTCTAGCTCCTGTATGTTGAAACTCTTAAAAGCTCTTCAAATAATTGTTCTATGGATACTTGTTAAGCTAAAGAAATCAGTTTTGATCGGCAATAAAAGTTCATGCTATTTCAAGTGCAATGCTACAGCTATTTGCTGTTGTATATTTAATCATTTTGAATTATATGTCGTGTAAAAGATTTTAGCTCTGGGGCATTTGCCAGATGGCTGATTCTGCGTTTCACACAACAAAAGAAATAATGTTTTTGTAAAGCTCTGAAAAATTGTTGGTAATCAGTATATTCTTCAAGGAATGGGATCCAGACCTGTTTGGAAAAAAAAATAAGCTTTTGCAGAAATTAATTTGACGTGCTTAGTCTTTACCTCTGGGCTCTGAACAAAACAAATTGTGTCTATTGTTTGTGGATTTTTTTTTATCAATTTGACAAATCCAGTGAATTTTAAATTTTACATATTTTTGTGACAAATGCAGTTTGTTTGCAATTCATTGATCTCTCTGCTTAGGGCTGGCAAACTTACTTCTCCTGAAAAACAAGCGAAGACAGGTGAAGAAAAAGTTGTGCTCAGGTCTGTACATACATATAGATAAAGCCAATAACCCTTGCTCACACAAGTAGTCCTTATGAACCTGAGTAGCCTATTGCTTTTTTTCCCCAACAGCTAAAACCGTTGTCCTTGTCATCTCCTGCCTTGGTTGCTGCTCACTCCTCTTTCTGAACTATCTGCTATTCCTATCATTCCAGTCTAATCCCACCAAAATGCCATAGCAAAAAATAGTTTACTTGTCGGCCATCTGACCAAGGTGCTCCCATTGCTTCCCTTGACCTCAAGGTCTTGCTTAGTTTTACTTCAAACTGTGTCTTGGATCTTGTCTCCTATTATGTTCCCTGATGTCTCCTTTCCCCACCCTTCTTTTATTCCCATCATTTATCTTCTTCTGTGCTGCCCCACATTCATGCTAATCTCCAATGTCCCACTCCCCCACCTTCCAAAACCCCCACTTCTATGATGGTTCTATGATAGAAAATATGGAAAATATTAGAGGGACAGAATATTTGTTATTATAAACCCCTTCCTCTGGGTCTCCTAGTTCATCTCATCTTTCTGTGACTGTCTTCTAAACTGTAAGCTTTTGGGGGCAGGGCTTGTCTTAAAGTCTGTCTTGTGCCTAGCTGATAGACAGCATTTAACAAATAATGCATATCAATTGACTTTCAGTGGGATTTCATACAGGAGTAAGGGTTGAGGAATACCACAATCACATCTTCTGCAATACTAGCAAGAAACTTACCAAGTACCATGTTTATTTAACTCACTTATTTACCTTAGGAACAAACTGCTCATTTGGGCGGTGAGAAGGAACCCAGACATAGGAGAGCGGGGAGAAGATTGCTGGGATTGATACTGGGGACTGCTGTGGGGCCAAGTCAGGGGAGCTGAATGGGAAGATTGGGGGTGGGGAGGAATTCAGTGTGTTTAACTTATAGAGAAAATACCCTAATCTCATATAATGAAGTAGCTGTGTGCCTGTCATCACCCTGATCACTTTGGTTGTATCCCTTTCCCCCACCCTTCATTGGCCTTGTCTTTTGAGATTGTATGCTCTGTAGTACAGGGACTGTGTCTTCCCTGTGAAAGCATCTAGCACATTTTGGACACGACTGCAAAATACATACTTATGTCTTCCTCACAGCAAAAGGCTGTGCAAGCTACAGCTATAATTGAGAGCTCTATGCTAGATAACCTAGAGAGCATTTTTAAAATTAAATCTGGCTTCTAAGTTTTACTAGTCAATTTACCCCATTTAATAAAGCAGTTTATTAACCAGTATGATTAGCCCTCTCTACTGTAACTAGCATGGCTAACATGGTGTTAATATTAATACATGCATCACATTACTAAATCACTGCAATCATTTAAACAACTGTAGCCTTTGCTGATATATTGTTCATTGTGGTTTCCTGACCCTAATATAATTGTCGCTTTGAAACTTGTGAAGGTTTAAATTCCAAATAGCAGCATGCCAAGAACAACAACTTTGTTTGTGTGTTAGCCATCCCATTGCGAATCCACTTAGAAAGTTTTGACCCAAACAGTATAGGGGCTTGTGTTCAGCTATACAGTACATGTGAAAACAAGTTTTGTAGGAGATGGAAAGTTCATTTTGAGGCCATTTTGGATTTACGCAATTAAATGGAAATGGAAGGGTGAGAGTTTGCGTGTGGAAGTAAAGGTTAATTGGATACATATTTTCCATTTTCTTGCCAGCATTGATGTTGTTGAGATTAGGTGTGGCAAGGAAGGGGGTGCTGGAGATTTTTGGGGAGGGGCAGTAGAGGTGATGGCTGTGATGCCATCACAGATGGCTATAGTTGTGGAATGGAAGAACACGATAAACTGCACCAGGGGTGACGGGAGGAGTCAGGTATGTGAGACAATGAACAGCTGTTGTTATTTACGGAGCACTGAGAATATGCTTGGCACTAACATAGATTAGAAGAAGACATAGTTTCTGTTCCAAGGAGCAGACAATGCAAAGGCCCTCTTTTGCAACCTTTGCTCAAGGCAAGTAGCTCTTACTTATGCTAGTAGTCACGTTAGCTTCAGCGAGACAGCTCTTGTGGTTAAGGATTGCAGGATCAGGCCCTAACACAGATGCAGACAATCAAGTTCTAACATATAGTATGTATAAGGGAACAGTGCATGGCTTTCTCCTTGTAAGAGTCACCAAGTATTAATGCCTTGGGAGATTATAGAAAGATCCAAATAGGGTTAGTAGAGTGGTGGAGGCCTGTTGTTGGCTTGTAGCAGACTGGAAGGTAGAGTATTGCAGTTTGGATCAAAAAATAAAAATACATAGAAATCATTTAAAAGAATCAAATGATGTATTCCAATGGCTCATCTAGCAAGATCTCAGTTTGCCTCAAGACTTCAACTTCAGTATATCTCATGCAAATTATTAGATTTCACAACTTTAGAACAACATAGCATTTATTAAGCAAACTTTGCCTCCTTGGATTTTATCAATGTTTTCATACAAAGCAATTTCCTTTATTTTCAAAATTTGAACATGAAAGTAGCCCATTTTAGCAGAATATATTTCCTGAATGTATATTCTACTGAGGCCGCTGAGGAAAATGGAGAAAGAATAAACTTTTAAAAATAAATGAGCTGAAATAAAATTCAGCACACAATGTGAAGAACCACATACTACCTAATTGTGCCCAGGATGATAATTTACAGTTGATTAAAGAGTTTGTATTTAAAAAAAAATTTTTTTTTAAGGAAAATTACTTCTGAAGGTGAAGATGTGCTTAGACAATCATATTAACATATTCAAACAATTGGAATTTGTAAAATAGTAATTACAACAAGCTATCTGGTAGCATTAATCAAACGTCAAGGTTTAATTCCATTTTAAATATTGATGAAATGTGATTCTCCAGTCTAACCCTGGTGTTGCAGGGTTATGGAAGCCGCCAGCGACAGAAAAAGGGGAATGTGTAGTTAACAAGCAGCTGCCACAAAGAAGGATCGGCATCTGTGATTTAAATTGTTAGCTGCACAGTCAGGTAGAATGTAAAAAGGGTAGTCAAGAGGCTGTTAAGTCCATTGCTGCCAATTATTAACAATCAGGGAGGAGCTTTAAGACTTGTTCAGTACAATAAACCCAGTTTGTCTTGTTTCAGGGGTTACTACTGAAGAGGTTGCAGCTGCACTGATTCAAATAGCCCTAAAACTACAGTAATTATCAACCAGTCTTCTTTAGCGTGGCAAAAGTATGTTTAACCATAGCTTAACTCTTTACGTTCTAATATTTCTCTGCCTCTTTACACATAGCTAATCCCGGGAGCCATTCTGATCTATATTTTTGTGGTTCCTCTAGCTATCCTGAATAGGATCCTTCATTTTCCCTTACCTCAGTCTAAGGAATATGTGTGTGGTGCCCACCAGTTGGATAATAGGCCTGGAGGTTCCAGATATTTTGCTCAAGGTCTTTCATTGTGGATATGGAGTCCCTGTTCTTTTTTGTGGCTCCCAGTGCATTTTACCCACCTTCCAGGGCTGCAGCCCCATTGAAGACAATGATTAGAAGTCAGTGGGACAGTGAGCGGGAGTGGAAGTTTGCAGACAGCGCCTTGTCAGCTCACTTCCACTTTCTTTTCCACTTGGGTTAGTTCTCAACTCTGTATGCAGTTTTCAGCAAGTTTTTCTCTTTTTAATGCAGCTCAGCTGGGAATAAAATATTAGGAGACATAAGAAAGGGGATGGAAAATAATACTGAAAATATGCCAGCCTCTGATACACCCTCACCCAGAAGAAAATGTTAAGTTCTGGTTGCCCGCTGTCAAAAAAGAAAGAGGTGTCGTCCGTGGATGAGTGATGAATATGATCAGAAATATAGAAAGGTTACAGTGGTTTTGTTTGGAGAAGAGACAAATAAGAGAGGACATGATAGAGGCATACAAAATGACAACGTATAGGTAAAGTAAATCAGTTGCTCCTATATATCCTTTTCCCGTAATGCAAAGCATGGAGACATGCAATGAAAATGAAAGGCCGCCAACTTAAAATATCCAAAGAAATGCTTTTCTACACCATGCCTAGTTAACTGGGTGGACGCATTGCCACAAGATGTTATTGCAGCTAAAAGCTTAGGAGGATTCTAGGCATAAGTCAATATCTAAATGAGAGTGGGTAGGAAGACGCTTTCCCTGTGTACAGATTATTGCATAATTCTTCAATATGGGGTTTCTGGCGTCTGCCTTGAAACAGCTGATACCGGCCACGGTCAGAGACTAAAACCTGGATTTGTAAGCTCTTTGGGGCAGAGACCAGCTTTTTGTTCTTTGTTTGTACACCACCTTGCACAATGGGGTCCTGGGCCGTGCCTTGGGTTCCTAGACACCACAGTAATACAGATAATCATAAATGGATCACAGGTCAGCTCCAGTGGAGTAATTGCTCTATTCCTCTGAATGAAGCAGAGGGTGCCCTAAGGTAGGGCAATGTGCTGTAGTCCCTTCACCAGACAGGCTCTTCTTTCTATTCAAAGTGTAAATTGGTAATAACGGACTCCATTGGGACACCTCCTTACAATTCAGCCTTTGTGAAAACCGTACGTAGTCTTTCTCAATGCTTATTTGCTGATACTTACTGTGCATAGAATCAGATCGCTGCACGAGCTGAGCTATGGTGGTATTGGGCCTGGATCAGAGACTAAAATCCTTAGAAGAAAAGGCTTAGGTGCATGTGGTCTATTGAAAAATGTTTCCTTCTGCATCAAGCTGGATGGACCAGGCTCCTGTTGAAAACTCATGAACTAAAGTCAAAAACATCTTGTGCCTTTCATATTGGTCAGCTGAGCACCAGAATTCCATGACCAATGCAGATTCGTTACCAGGAAGGCAGTTTGCTCACTTCATGGAACTCACCTGAGCAATACGATCCTTATCAAAGGAAGCAATGGATACAAGTGGTGTTTAGCACGTGGAGTTTTTGATTGATTACCTCATTTTGACAGAAACAGACAATTTAATTTTCTTGCAATTATTACAAGTCCAGAGTAACAACTCTTACATCGAGGAGGTACATAATCACATAGACACTAACAGTCTGGACACTATCTAGCTCATCTAAATACTTCATGGCCTCATCTCCATAATATCGGAACATCTGGAGTGCAGAAATAGAACTTGACATGCAAAATAATCACAGCTTGCACATGATTTATTGATACTCCCTGTCCTGGGCTCTGGGACCCTCCCCCCTTGCAGAGTCTCACAGCTTCGACTCCAGCATGAACCCAAACATCTACACTGCAGTTTTATAGCCCCATAGTCCGAGCCCTGCAAACCCAAGTCAGCTGACCTGGGCCAGCCATAGGTGTTTTATTGCAGTGTAGACATACCATAGGGGCCAACTTTGCAGTCCTACTACAGCTTTCAGTGGGATGTGTCTACCTAAGGACTTCAGTGTCAGACCTTAAACAAATTCAGTGTTTTTTCTCTTCTTTTTAGTCATCCTTTTAAAAAAGTTATTCCAGTGGTGCTTATTTTCTCCTGGCTTATTTCCTTTGAGACAGAAAGAAAACACTGTAATTGTGTGTTTTATTAATGTCGCACTCATGCCAAGGAATAGAGCAAAAGATGTATCCTGTACCTGCTGAGGTGGACAAAAAAGAAATATATCCACTTGGGGAATTTTATCAAAATGACATCACTGTATCATGCATTACAGCAGTTAAAGCACATCTACAGGCTAAACTAATGAAAGAGATCATGGGCAATACAGCAGTCTTTTCCACAGCCCCGTTCATAGCAGTAAGCTTTTACAAAACATCATCCCTGAGTGTGGAATTGTGAGAGAGGTGACAAGCACAAATAACTGCTGTGTGTATAATTAGTAACTGTGTGTGGAAGAGTAACACACAGTAGTGTGCTCTTGGGGGAAACCTCCTCCGATTCACAAGCATCTCTGACTGCTGTTTGTAAAGGGGGTTGTGACAAGTGCCACCATTTCGACTTGAGACAGAAGCCTGGGCACATGCGTTGGTTAAGTCTACATTCACCAGTGCTCTAGCAGGGCTCAGCATGAGCAGCACCCCACAGGCCGTGAGTGCCTGCACTTGTTTCACTTGACCATGAATGAAAAAAGATGCTAAGATGGCAGGGAAAAAAGGAAAGGGAAACAGAGAAAGGAAAAGACAAGAGCAGATAGGGTTTGATCCAAAGCCCACTGAAGTCAATGGGACTTAAGAACAAACCTAAGATTTTAGTGAAAGGGCACCTCTTTGCCATACACCCTTTGTTTGCTTCTCTCCTTCTTAGACCAGCACAGCTGCATTTTTATGACTTTTTAAACTTAAATGTTGCTATATGAACATAATAAAGGCCCAACTCATAAGCAGCCGTCTCCCTTCAGAAGCTGATTCCTCACTAGCAACGTTTCTTTTTTTAATCTATAATTGACAAGGTCAGTGGTTTTTACTTTCAGGTAAGCATTGCTGATGACATTGCTACAAAATCCTCGACATTTGGAACCAGGTTGGTTAGAAGCACAAATTGCAAACATGGATCAGAGTTTGTAAAGATGACAGTAAACAGAAGTAGCTCTGCTACAGTATGTTTCATTTGAATACGAAACTAGATACTGGTACTGTTTAAAGCAATATCATTCATGTTTTTATCTGATCTACTGCACAGATTTTTTCAATCACCCACACAAGTAAAAGCCTATCAAACAGGTTTTTCAGACAGGCTGTTTTAGTCCCTTCAACGGAAAGACCCTAATTACTACTGTTTATCAAGTTATAATTTTCTGTAATTATTCAAAATATTTCTATTCACGCTTTGCTGGATAGGTGTTTTCTCCAAATGGTTTTCACTTTTCACATTGTCTCTGTACTCGGAGAGATGACAACATGACAGACATTGAATAATTGTGGGAGATGCAGAAGATTGTCTAAAGTACTTCCATCAGCTGGTACGTCAGCTTGTTGCTATCGGGTATAATGTGGCATTTTTGTATAATGATGTTGGAAGAAGAGCTGTAAAAAAAATCCAGATGAACTGGGGCTTTGACTCTGGACGTTTCACCAATTGCAATTTTCATAAACTGACACCAACATCAATAAAGTTTTATGTCCTCATTTAGGTCATTTACTGGTATCTACTGTAAATGACCATGAGACCAGAAATTATACTATAGACAAGGAAGTGTTACAATTTTTTGCACAAGTTCCAAACAGTTAATTTGATCAAGTGGCCTAATGATCAGATCTATTACCATAAACCCTGTATCGCGTCCTTCTGTTATAGATGTTTGAATCTTGGCAAATGCCAACAAAACTGTACACAGGATCTGTTGGCTAAGCAAGAAGTATTTTAAAAATGCATTTATTCCTCAAAGAAAATACCCTTTCTGATCTGGACTCCTCTATGCAAAGAGCAGATCTGAATCTGTAACATTTGACAATTTCTTTTTCTCTCTTTCAGATGATGATGAACATGAATGGATCATTCGCACCTGTCGGAAAGGCTGGGATGAAATAACTGGATTTAAACCTAAACAGTGAACACAGCTTTAGCTTCTACCCTGATTTTGGAAAACATCATTTGATTCATCCTTAAGTCTGAATGTCTTGGTGGATTTAGATCAGTCCCTACCATTATGTGAATGTAGTTTTATAGCCTTTGTTAGCATAATAAAACTGGAACCATCATTTAATCAACTACGTTCACATGAAGCCATGGAAATAAGCTTACTATACTTATCCTAATATTCCTGAGAGGTGTGCAGTGTAGTAGGCTCAATATATACACGTGACGTTATTAAGCCTTAACATACAAACAATTTACAAAAGAGACTGCCTCAAATTCAGTGCTGAAGGCATTCAGCTCCATTTTAGCATTTTTTCCCCAGGTCCCAGTTATCTGTCTGGGTGTATTTCTTTACCCTCCTTTTGCTCAGTACTTTGATATTGACTGATCATTGTAATAATGTACACCAGTTATTCTTTAATGACTAGTTTGCTAACTAGGAAATTATATCCATTTACCAGGAACATTTGTTGAACTCTAGTTTAACAAAATAATAAAAGAGAAAAACTGGGTGGGTTGCTGTTTCATTAGTAAGCCAGAAAATATTTTAAAATCAAATAAAATGGAATTACATCATTTTCTTGATGTAAGTGCCAGCACTTCTACTTGCATGAACTTTATTTATTACACAAATCAGACATTTACAAAGCACAACATTAAAAGTATGTAACAAAACAGACATTGGTTTTACAAAAAAGTGCTTACAATTTAGTTTTTGTTTTTTCAATAAATACTAGTCTTGACTGTCCACTCATTCAAAAGGATTTTTTTAACCATTGTAGCCAAGACATGTGTAATTGCAACATGCTACAACAAAATGATCTGCTTTCGAAATAAAATTCTGAGAAGTGTTTATAGTTGGCCTCATATTACAAGGTCTGAATATATCAGTGACAGCAGTAGTGCAGGATTTAACCCCCGCCCCGAGCATTACGTTGTGTAAGCATCATTAGCTAGGGCATTGGGGTTAACCAACATGAGCCAAAAATCAACAATGTTTTGGGAATAAAATTTTAAACCACTCCATTTTCAGTCCCTCCCCCATCAGATTTATTTATCATATTAAATTCTAGTGGAAAGTTCATCTTTCACTGGCTAACCTCATTGGGTTTAGTCTATAACATTTTTTGTAAATAGCCATTGGAATACTGTAAGACACAGAATCTGCAGTACTGCACCATAACCCATTTGGCAATTACTGAATAACCTAAGTAAATGCGAAGGATTTAAAAAAAACAAAAAAAATCTACAGAGAGGAGATGAATGCGAATAACCTGAGATAAGGTTTTGTTCAATGGCAACAGTCAATGTGAAATGCATTGTGAAACAAAGTATTGAATAAATTAGAGGATTTCTTACTTTCTTGGTACAGTTGAGTATTTTCCATACACAATAGTTTAGCTCTAAAACTGCACAAGCTGAATTGCTTCCAGTTCTTCCAAACAATTTGGGCTTAATACATCAGAGTCTGATTTCTGCAAAGCTGCTGTGGCTACTTACTGAAGAGATCTTCCTTGAGCATGAGTTGTACAGTGCAATACTCTCTACACGGCTAGTGGTGACTCCACTTACACTATATAGATTTGGTCAGAAATGTCTACACATTAGCCCTGTGCTTTGCATTCTGATCCTGTCAGTGGTAACAGTTAAAATAACTTTGATGTACAGTACATATTACAAGTCAAATTTGATCAGTAACTAAGTAGTTGTTTAGCAGACATATTCCGCAGTCTCCCGCTCATAATGCTGCTGAGACAGAAGAGAAATGCATCAAACCTTTGTCTCCCTCAATAAAACCGGGTTGTGGAAATCTCCGTTACCATGGCGTGTGGGGTCAAGTTACAGTCTGGAGTCTCATCCTCACAGTCTTAAACTGAACATCTACCCATTACTGTATTACACTAGTTCCACAACAAAACAGTCATTAGAATGAGCAAGCAGAGATGGGGGAGAAAGTGGCCCTTCCAAGCAGCATGTCACCATCAATGCCATTTCATGTGGACACAGACCAATTCACTACAACCTCGCTGTAACACATACCAACAATCTGAATGCTCAGCTACAGCAAACAAAAGGCTGTTGCCGTTCTCTCGCTCATTGTTACATACAAAAAGAAAAGAAAAAAATCTGGCTTATCATTGACTGAAAACAGATGCAAATTTCTACCAGTCACCTCCTCAAAGGAGCAATAACACTGGTTCTGGAACAACATTAACCAATCGGATCACAGATGCAGATGGGCAGACACCAGTCTCATGATGGTTGAATTCAATGGAAACTATTATTAATCTTTCAGGAGGTGAATAATAGTATTTTATGGACTTCTAACTTCATCTGCCCTTTCAAATGTTCATTTAAAGTGTGGATAAAACTTCTAGCTGTTGGGTACACTTGGCCTAGCTGAATTATCAGAACAATGAATATATGCAACAAGACATATTGACTTGTTATTTCAGCAAATCTCAAGATGTGTTTTTGCTCAGTTACTTCTCCGGTCAATAGATCTTGATGTTCACCTCAACAGAAGTCCATAGCTGCTCATTATGCAATTTACTTTGCGAAGTTACTTGGGTGAATACCTCCTCGCAGTGAGCTAGACCCACATGCCCAGAAAGCTTTGCTCTAGCAAGATAATGGGGTACAACTAGGGAAAGTGCTGCAGTGCTGGAAATACTCACTGCCTAATGGTAGTGTGATGGCTGCCATCTTGACTGAAACTGGAGATTGGACCAGGGACCTCCAGAGCTAAAAGCAAGAGTCTCTGCAGCTTGAGCTATAAAGCCAGGTTGTCTAGCTGGTGGACTCAGCCTCTGCAGATCAGGCACAGAGCGGGACAGGTCTCACACACTGATGGGTCACATTAGGACCTCACATTCTTGGAAAAGCTGCCTTCAAATCTCACCAGCAAGGTTGGCTGGAGCACTCACAGGAGAGTGAGAT
Source organism: Terrapene triunguis (assembly GCF_002925995.2). Classification (NCBI taxonomy): domain Eukaryota; kingdom Metazoa; phylum Chordata; order Testudines; family Emydidae; genus Terrapene; species Terrapene triunguis. The sequence goes on from NW_020664589.1 coordinate 15,055,203, forward strand.
TTTGTTAGGGACCAAGTACTAATTTCAAATATTGTTTACCTTTTATTATTACTATCTAGGAAGGATCTTTGCAGTGTTTCTTTCCTGGCTCGGGACCGGGTTGTTGAGCCCTTACTCAGTGGTTGCAATGAGACTGCTTGTGAGAGTAAGCACTCACCAGAATGGGGTGAGCGCTCCACAGCCTGGCCCTTTCTGAGCTGTCATTTTGAATTGTGGCTTAGAGCATTGGGCTCTCACCTCAGTGAGCATGAGCCAGGAGTAGCTGGGAAACACCGGACATGGGGCACAACATAAAGACCGAGGTAATCATAAAAAAGAAGCTGCCAGATTTATTAGCATGGCCTTTATCACACGCTGTCCTTGCCTGCTGCATGAGCTCAGCCGTCGCTTGTTCCTACTGGCCCCGTGTGCAGTTTAAACTAGTTAGTTTCACTAACTATATAAAGTGATCTCTTAAAAGTTACAGGCTTGATTTATGCACCACTGGGGCAGGGAAGCAGGAACTGAACCCCTGGGGCCAGCAGAGGCTGATGAGCGCTGGGGGCTGTTTCACAGGAATCCCTCCATCAGAAATTCCACCAAGTAGGGACAGCTTTGACTAGCTGCTGGGCCACCAGAGGAGTCCAGCTAGTGGAGGCTGCATAAGGGATATGCTGAGTCCTACCCATTCTCCTGTTGGACAGTGCCCGTTTTTGTTTGGATGTAGGCTAGCTACACCACCAGTGGAGCCCTGGTGTACAGAGACCTTGTGACCGTTCTCACTGGCTAAACTTTTGCTGCTAGGGTCTGTGCCAGAGTGACTCAAGTCCTATGTATTTAAGACACAACTTTCATTTGGAATTTTAGTAGCGAAATGTATCGTTTCCCAACCCCAGTGGGCGCAGTGGCCAGCAGTCTGGTGCAGATACGCTCCTGGGATCACTCATTCAGGAGTGAGAAATGACTCCAAGCAAAAGGCTGCCAGGAAACAAAGATGTGGCTGATGGTCCTTGGGATGGAGGTGTGTCTAGCACGCTGAGGGCAGGAATGACAGTCAGGAACCTCTGAGCACTAAGCATGGCCGTGACACCCACTCCCTTTGTGAGCTTGGGCAAGTCATCAGCCTGTGTCTCAGTTTTCCCACCTGTAAATTGGGGAAAAGGAGATTTACTTACCTACCTCATGGGGAGAGTTAATGGATTAGTGGTTCTAAATCTCTTTAAAGATGAAGGGCCATATTTCTGGCTGGCATAACTCTATTAACTTCAGTAGAGTTACAACCAGCAGTCAATCTGGCTCAATGAGTGCTAAGTGGCTGAGCTAACGGGCCTGATCCAGATCTCATTTACACTAATGTACATCAGGCAGAACCTAACGGAATCAACAGTGTTACACTGGGGCAAGTCGGAATCAGGCCCAAGTACTTTGCTCCCTCCTTTCTCTGTATTGTTAGGTAACAATCAATACCACCTCTGGCTCAGCATGTAATGATCTTTTCCTGTTCCATGATGCTGGAAGCAACGATGAAAGTGCAGTAGGATCACTAACTTGGGCTGTGCATGGCAATGCCTTAGGGACTCATTGTCATTCTGCAGGTCCACAAGAAACAAGCGAAAACCATGACTGTTGGCAGTGCTGCTGGGAGGCAAGAACATTGGCTATCAGATGCTGTCGGTGCGAATAACAGAATGCTGAATTGACTTTCTCCTGCGTGACTATCAAAGTTGCCTTCGATTGAACACCATGTTTCAGCGACTGAGGGGCAGCGGTGGTGGGAACGCTATGGACAGATGAGGAAGAGTTCGCGCCGTCAATATTGAAATAGGATGACCTAGTGGGAAAAAGGTTAATGGAGAGTTAGCTACTTACAAAGACAAGCCAACGCCTCAAGAGAAACATGTTTTCAGGGAGCAGTGGCAGTCGTGTTTCCCAGCTGGAAACCAGCGGCTTGCTCAATCAAGGATTTTCCCCATCAACCAACTTTTAAAAAAAATAAAACACATGGTTTGAACTTAAGCTTTAGTGACCCTTTCTACAGAATAAAGCCACTTCTTGAAAGAAGAGTTGTCTTGTGTAGATCAGTGTCAGGAACAGGAGATTATGGGAATACCTTAATAGCAGCCTTCATTTAAATGAACTTTACACCCAGGGCAGATCTTTAGCTGTTCAATCATAGTACACCTTCTGCAAACTTTATGTCAGTGGTTATTTTGTTTGCTCTATGGAAGCCTCTCACACAGCCAGTCACTGAGGTGTTTTGTTTTTGAAGAATAAGATCAGGACTTTAACCAATTTATTTTTGTCTATCTACTCAAAATAACAGAGCAGCCTGGTCCCACAGTACAATCTGAGTGTGTGCACACATGCCCCTCTTCACTGCAAATGGAACCAGGGCCCTAGGTTTATTTGTGTAGGGTCCTCCATCATTTTTAATTGTCAGTTGAATCCTATTCCAAACCACATATTTGGAAAGAGACATCACTTTAAAGTGACAAGGTGGGGGAGGTAATATCTTTTATTGGACCAACTAAAAAAAGATATTACCTCACCGACCTGGTCTTTCTAATACCCTGGGACTAACAGGGCTACATCACTTCCGAGTGACTGTTTTAAAAAGGTAAGTATAGAGGGGACAGCCCTGTACCCTCAGCGTCTGATCCTGAGACATTTCTTAAGCAAAAAGCAACAGAGAGTCCTGTGGCACCTTATAGACTAACAGATGTATTGGAGCATAAGCTTTCGTGGGTGAATACCCACTTCGTCAGACGCATGCAAGTAAGTTTAAGTGGCAAGTAGTTTAATTGAAACCAGTTGCAGTACCGGTACGAGTAGAGTTTGCGTGTGTAAGGGCATCAGAACTGTTTATCAAAGAGTTTGATAATCCAGGGTTGCCAAACAAAATACTGAACACTTAGAAAGGACAGAGCTCCATGTCTTCAGGAATGGGTGCTGAAAGCTGAAACCAACGGGAGCTGAATGCCCCAGGCTTCTGAAAATCAACCCACCATTGAATTGCCTAAATAAAGCTTAGGAGCCTAACTTTAGACACACGTTTTTGAAAGTCTTGGCAGGAGGTAAAATGTTTATTTGAACAGTAAGCCATACACCAGACATGGTCAGTGTTCAGTTGAACCAGACTGGTTCATATCCAGTAGTTTTCTGTTATTGTTTCGAGACGCAGTAGCCTAGTATTTAGGGTTGGAGTTTTTTGGGGTTTTTTTTAAGTGATGCCAGAGTCTCCAGGAGAGTTTCTCTTTCACGTTAACTCATGGAAAACTGAAAGGTCAGTGGATGGCAAAGGCCCTCTCTACTCAGAGTCAATGTGAATGCCCCTTCACCACAAACCACATGGAAAGCTGGGTAATGAAGCATGAGAAAATGCTCATTACTACATGGAAAGGGGAGAGACCAAACGAATGGGTGACGGTGGATCAGGCAGGACGAATCAAAAGACTTCAATAACTCTAAGTGCAACAGCCCAACACATCACAAGAACACCAGGTGCTGAAAGGTGTACGGACGACAGATATTTTGTCAGTGGTTGGTGAGTAAATCCAGGGTCACCAGCCATGGGGACAGTAGGGATGAGTTGGTAGCAGCTGGGGAGATATTTGGATGAAGCAGGGATGTTTGGTGGCACCAGGGAACAGCTTTCATCTGACAACAGGCAGCACAAGGCTGTGGCAATGATATTAGACACAACTTTACTACAATTAATGCTTGGACGCCAAGCCTGGAACAGGGACTACATTTACCTTCTCACCCCTATTAGATAGTGGTCCTTCCATGTCTGCTTTGAGGTGCACTGGTGGAGCAGTGTAGGGAAGTCTACAGTGCACTTGCCCACACTGTACCTGACCTGTGAATGAGAAGAGGGCTTCAGCCTCTGTGACCTTCAATCAATTATTCTTTGTGCCAGAACTCAATTAGCTGCCATTACGCTATAAATAACACCCTCCCTCTAGGCTAGGCAGCCAGGATACTGAGCAAGAAATTGGTCGGGACTGAGCAACAGGAGGAAGGTAAAGGAAGAGTAACTTGTACATCCTTGCTTTGTTTCCATCATGCTGATACTTAAAAATTAGCTTCTACCAAGATGCATATGGATCGGGGGGGGGGACGGGACCTTCAGATTTTCTTAAAAGCAAAATGATCCAGTGTAGTCATTGTACCCACCTGAGCAGCCCATTAATGAAATGGGTGTTCTGGGACCCACCATACACAAATGATTAATCAGCACTTAGAATGATAGGAAGAAAACTGCTGATCCCAGTCCTGGGAACAAGACCACTCAATCTCCAAATTACACGGTCATTAGCCATCATCCCCGATTTACAAGGAAAATGGAAGGAGGAAGAATGACCAACAACGTAAAGCCAATACGGTGACCTCAGCTGAGGATGAGGGATTCTATCGAAAGAGACCCTAACTAGGACTTCTCCTTTATCCGTTCCCTTCTCCACCTCTCGGATTCTCTCCACCACAGCTGGCATTAAGCTCTTTGATCTGCTCGGCTGAATAGATGCTTCAGAAAGCCCCAAAGGCCAGAGTTTTTTCAGGGGCCTGTTCTCTATAGGGAATCAGGACCTCCCCGACCATGGTCCACAATTAATAAGACATCAGACCCTGCAGAGAAGAGTATCCGCACCATTTGTGCGCTGTACATTCACAAGGAAGTTCTTGATAGCGGGTATCTATGCAACGGCACCATTAACTTCTTTGAACAGAGCTTCTCTTGCTACAAAGCCCTTACTTTCCCCAGCGGTTGGGTTGCCAATTTTCTACTCGCCCAAAACCAAACACCCTTGCCCCGCCCCTGCCCCACCCCTGCTCTGAGGTCCCGCCCCCACTCACTCCATTCCCCCCCCTTTGTTGCTCACTCTCCCCACCCTCCCTCACTCGCTCGCTCGTTTTCACTGTGCTGGCTCAGGGGGTTGGGGTGCAGGAGGGGGTGAGGGCTCTAACTGGGGGTGTGGGCTCCAGGGTGGGGCCAGAAATGAGGAGTTCAGGGTGCAAGAGGGGGCTCCAGGCTGAGATAGGGGGTTGGATGCAGGACGGGGTGAGGGGTTTGGAGTGCAGGAGGGGGTCCGGGCTGGGACTGGGGGTTGGGGTGTGTGTGGGGGGGTGAGGGCTCCAGCTGGGGGTGCAGGCTCTGTGGTGGGGTCAAGGATGAGAAGTTTGGGGTTCAAGAGGGAGCTCCGGATTTGGGGGGCTGAGGGTTGGGGCACAGGCTTACCTTGGGTGGCTCCCGGGCAGCAGTGCAGCAGGGCTAAGGCAGGCTCCTTGCCTGTCCTGGCTCCCCCTGGAAGCAGCCAGCAGCACGTCCGGATCCTAGGCGAGGTGGGGGTGGGCCATGAGGCTCCGCGTGCTGCTCTCGCCTGCAGGCACCGCCCCCAGCTCCCATTGGCCACGGTTCCTGTCCAATGGGAGTGCGGAGCCGGTGCTCGGGGCAGAGGCAGCGCGTGGAGCCCTGTGGACCCCGCCCTCCACCTAGGAGCCGGACCTGCTGGCCACTTCCAGGGTGCAGCGCGGTGCCAGGACAGTTAGGGACTAGCCTGTCTTAGATCCTCAGCACCGCCAACCGGACTTGTAACAGCCTGGTTAGTGGTGCTGATCAGCGCCACCAGGATCCCTTTTCAACTGGGCGTTCTGGTCAAAAACCAGACACCGGGCAACCCTACCCAGCGGGCCCAGCTCCCTTTCTGCCCGTCACGTACACTACACCACAGGGTGTAGTTGACACTTACTTTCTATGTATCCGTGCAGGGTTACCATCCTGGCCCTCTCAGGGCTGCTAAAGGGAGAGTAGTGGATGTCATCAGAGAGCGACGAAGGGATCCGGGACTGGGGGGCTCCAGAAGGCGGCACCGTGTGCTGAGGCGTGTGCTTTTTATGGCGCGCTCTGCAGTTTTGAAACCAAACCTGCGACGCCAACAGAAACCAAACCATTTGGGTCAAGCGAGATCTGAACTGAGATTTGATCGATCACAGAGACCTCAACAGAATTGGGACTTCCTTAGACTCCTTTGCACTGGGAAATCTTCCTACCACCCCACTGTGCTGGCCTCGATGGCTTTATTTTTATATGTTAGAGCAGAAGTTTCAGCTCCATGAAGCATGACCATCAGGGCTCTTTGGCTGCATTTTTACTATTCATCTGCCTTGGCTAATAAAATGACACAATCCAGCTTTAATGCAACGCTGAACCTGTTGGGCCTGATGCAGGAATCGGTGGGGGAAATTCCCTGGCCTGTGTTATACAGGAGGTCAGACTAGATGGTCATAAAAGGTCTTCCCTGGCCTTAAAATCTATCCGTTTTTAATGGAGTGCTACCAACTGTTATCTTGGTCTTTCAGTGCTCAGAACCAAGCTCAGTGGAAGCACTTGGTAGCAATATTGTAACATCTTGGGAAGTTCCCCTTCTATGTTCCTGACCAGGACTTTGGAACAATCAGATAAAAAGACCTTCCCCTTTGCCAAGGGTCCATATGGGCGGGGGAGGGATAGCTCAGTGGTTTGAGCATAGGCCTGCTAAACCCAGGGTTGTGAGTTCAATCCTTGAGGGGGCCATTTGGGGATTTAGTTGGGGATTGGTCCTGCTTTGAGCAGGGGGTTGGACTAGATGACCTCCTGAGGTCCCTTCCAACCCTGATATTCTATGATCCCGGGTTTCACACCAGTGCATGCTGAGACAGGATGTTGGATGTGTCTTCACTACAGAGTGAACGTGGGTTGACTGGCACAAAAATCTGAGCCCCCAGGTTAGCCTAGCCCTGCCTGAGTTTAGTGTCCTCACTGGCGCTGCATTCACTTGTGTACGTCACTAGAACTTCTGGGGGCATATCCCAGGGTCCTTTGTGCTGCAGCGAGCTGAGCCACTCCATGAGTCGGGGAAAAACCTGTCTTCTTGTGGGAAGGCTTTGGAGGACTATCAATACTTGAGTGCTTCACTGCAAAGCAAGTGGGTTACCATTGTGACTCAGCCTCACTCAGGCTCTAGGTCTGTGTGTGTGGATGGGGCGTTAGGGGCAATGCCTGGGTTAACTCTGCAGTGGAAACAGACCCATACTGTACAGCCAGGCAGTACAGACCTGTTCAATGAAGCCAAATGGTGTGCATCTCATTGCTTGGATTAAAGGAATACCCAGTAACCGATGGCTGTAGTTAGGATGCGGAATCCTGCTTTTTCTGCTAGAGTAAGATGCACATGAATGGCCATTTTTAAAAAAGTGCTAAAGTATGAATTTTATTTCTTGCTTTTAAATTTTTTTCAGAGGTAGGTCAGAGTACAAATGTTCCATGACTTCGAGAAACCCTCTCTCTTTGGTGGAGAACATGGATACTGGATCTCAGAGAAGGAAACAGCCATAAGTGTTTCACACAGGATTATACCTGACAAATTGATGAAAGGTCCTTTTTTAGAAAAAAAAATCCTCACATGGAATCACCCAATGTATAGTCCACTTGGTCTTGGGCTTATTAAAGAGCCTTGTAACTGAGGTTTGAGCTGGATTTTGTCCTACTAGACATTTACATTTGCCTTTGGCCGAGCAAACATGGATGAAAGTTGCAGGTTTGTTTTAGACTTTCAGATCTCAAAGTGCTTTATAAAGGATGCCAATGCAATCATCCCCAATTTATAGATGCGGAAACTGAGTCAGAGAGAGGAAGTGACTTGCTCAAGGTCACCCACCAAGCCAGTAGCACAGCCAGGAACAGAATCAAGCCCCTGTGCGCTATGCACTGGACAGCATTTCTATCTTACTCTCAATCGGTATTACCTTCACTGCCTTGTTGAACAATATACACAACACACCCTCACTGTGATGGCTTTTGCAATTTCCTTAGGTATTTTCTTCATGGCTGTTGAAGTCCCTGACACGTTTAAAAACCTCACCCTTAATATTTTCCAATGTTTCACTTGAGCTGCTCCTTGCTATCATTCTATTGAATGAAATTCATTGAACAGCTAAAGTTTCTTTGTATTGAGGAGTGTTTGTTCTTGGGGAAGGGTGCTCGGTTGTCTGGACTGATTTTCAATGACAAGGTAAAGTGGTTGGAGACAGTATTAAAAGCAGCTTTTTCCCCCCTTTAATGTATTTGCATTGGCTTGGAGCTAGATTTCTTTGATTACACAAATTTGAAAAGAAAAAGAAAAGAAGGGAACGGGGGAAAGAGTGGAAAATGGAAAAAAACAAAAACAGTGCTGGTATAATTAATGGACTCTGCAATCAAACACATGCACCTGGGAGCGGGCACTTGCTAGATCCAGCTAATCCAGCATGGCAGTTCCCAGCAGTGACTCAGTGATGGTCACTCCTACCAGTCATAAGAAGAGTGTGGCGATTTAGACTAGTGATTCCAATGAATCTCAATGTGGCAAAATCCCCAGTACAGCATGGCAGTAAGTGACACTGCAAGGCATCAGAATAGCAGAGCTTCTCCCCTGACTCTTACCTGAATGACTCTCCTACTAAGTCCGGTCATATCTGCCAGTTTCTGAAGGGTCTGTGCATCTGGGTTGTTATCCTGAGCAAATTGTGCCTGCATGACCTAGGGCAGATGGACACAGGGAGAACAATCACCTTGACTCTCATCCAGCAATGTAACCCCCTTCCAGGCAGAACCCCACGCCCAGGCCACTTTACCTGCAGCTGCTCCGCGGTGAAGGACGTCCGCGCTCTCTTTGCTGGCTTGGGTTGGCTGTCTTGCTCAGACGGGACTGCTCCTTCTAGCGTGATCCCATTGCCTACAGGGAGAGGGAACAGTTCTGAGCACACATCGCTATGGTTTGAGGCTCACTCTTGGTTTGCACACGTGGTTCCTGTATACGGTGGAATGCCAATTAGAGCCCGCTCACGGGAACCCAGACCCAGTCATCTAAGGGAAGGAGATTTTCTCGTACAGCCGGAGCAGAATTAACCCCCTCCCCATATGACTGTCTGGGGAGGTCACTGAAAACAGGAACTTGCCCAGTAAGGGAGAGTTCTGTGTTGACGGGATTTGGGCTACTAGTTATTTTAGGTTATGAAAAGTAACTCAAACCCCCGGGACCTGACCCGGTGCCCCATTATTCAAGCCAGCTCCCATTGCAGAGAATAGGAGTTTGGCCTGACTGCAGGATCAGGCCCTGACCTCAATGCACAGCCCAAGCTAGGGAATTCAGGAGAGGAGGGTGGGGAAGAGAAAGCATCAGGGCTGGAGCAGTCACTTCACCTCTAGATCTGCCCCAAGCAACGCAGACCCTGCAGCCCAGCTTCGTGGGTTCCCTGGCATACCAGGGATGTGCACTTCCTGCCCGCTCCCACGTCCCCCACACTGGGTTGTGGCTCCCCTGCAAGGCCTCACAAGGGGACAGGATTCGCCCCCGGGGGCATTTAAAATGTGCAGAAGTCACGTGCATGCAAAGCTAAGTCCTGCGTTAGCTACTGATCCTGGCTGGCAATTAGCACAAGCACCAGCTGCAATCTCCAGCCAGGGGGAGACATTTCCCTTCCAGCAGCTGCAGACAGAATTCCTCAAAAGGAAACAAAGTTCTGTGGTTCAAACAGGTCTCGAAGCAGCATCCTGCCCAGGGGCCGTTAGCAACGCACGTCCTCTCCTCACACAGGAGCGAAGAATTGTTGTCTAACATCTCTCGGAAACGTGGCCCCTATTGCTAAGCACCTGCCAGGGCTGTTGTCCCCACCATACAGACGGGGATGGAGGGCACAGAGCCATGAAGGTACTTGCCCAAGGTCACACCCACGCTGTGGAGGAGCAGGGAACTGAACCTCAGTCCCCTAAGAACATAAGAACGGCCATTCTGGGTCAGACCAATGATCCGTCTAGCCCAGTATCCGGTCTTCCGACAGTGGCCAATGCCAGGTGCCCCAGAAGGAATGAACAGAGTAGGGAAATAATCCCGTTGTCCAGTCCCAGCAGGTGGCAGTCAGAGGCTTAAGGACACCCTGAGCACGGGGTTGTGTCGCTGACCATCTCGGCTAATAGCCATTGATAGATCTATCCTCCATGAACTTACCTAGTTCCTTTTTGAACCCGGTTATACTTTTGGCCTTCACAACAGCCCCTGGCAATGAGTTCCACAGGTTGTGTGAAGAAATACTTGCTTATGTTTGTTTTAAACCTGCCTATTAATTTTATCAGGTGACTCCCTGGTTCTTGTGTTATATGCAGGGGTAAATAACGCTTACCGATTCACTTTCTCCACACTGCCCATGATTTTATAGACCTCTGTCATATCCCGTCACGTAGTCAGCCGACAACATTAACGTTGGCGCTAAATAGTTTGAATAACTCCTGCACCAGCTTTGTATGGGCCGGCAAGGTCCTAACAGAGCAACAGCGCTTAGCATTGACAATCTCAACTCGGCATGGAGCAGGCATCTGTGCACCGTCTCCCCTGGCCCCAGGTACAGGTATGATTTATAGAAGGCTAGTGCCTAGGAACCCCAATCAGGATCCGTTGTGCTAGGTGCTGTACAAACACAATGTAAAAGGCAGTCCCTGCCCTAAAGAGACCCCAGTCTGATTAAGACGCAGCACAAGTAGGTGTATCAGGTAACTGGAAGGAAGGGAGAAATGCAGGACAAGGGGAACAGGAACAGGCACAAGCATTTAGCTACCATACCAGCCGGTATCAGGAGGCACAGCAGAAGTAGGTCTCTCCCTTCTGAAACTCTTGACTCTGAGCACTGAATCCAGGCCCCACTGAAGTCATTCAGGGATTAACCGGGGCTGGCCCTGGACGTTTTGCTTCCTTGCGGTACCTATAGCTACTGTGCCAGCCTGGCCCAGGTAATGGCCCTTTTACCTCTGGGATAAACTATGGGGGACTCAGATCCAGAACCAAGCCTCAAACGCATGCTCAGTGGTGACCCTGCAGTGCCGTACTCGAGAAGTGCTGCCTGGCGACAGCTGCTGTCCTTCAGATGAGACGCTCCAGCAAGGGCCATTCCGCTCCAGCAGGACGATAAAGGTCTCATGGCACTTTCTGAAAGAGGATAAACCCTGCATCCTGGGCAACATTCCCTCCCTCAGTGAGCAGGTTCTAGTACTCCTGGCTCTTGCTTAAGGTAGAACTGTTACCCCCACTGCAGTTATATCCACTGTCAGTATCTACTGTAACTTTTGAGTTTGCAAAGTCCTTTGGAATCACTTTGCTTTAGAAAACCTAGTTCTGCTCGATTGATTAAGGTGGGACCCACCGCAACAAGAAGGCTCAGTAGGGGGAGAAAAAAGTTGGGCTCAGAAAAGCCTCTTTGTTAGCTCTCCTGGAAACCTGAACATTGTTAAGGAGTTAAGCGAGTGCCGAGAAACGCTTGGGGCGTGTCTCGTGAAGGAGATGTGGCTTTACTGACAGCTAGCCAAGTCCTCAGCTACACAGCAGAGGAGTCCCTGTTTGGGGTCTCTCAGGGTGACATTCCCCGGCATAAAGCTTAGACACCACTCGAGTCCCACTAAGCGTAAAAGGGGGGTGGGGGTGGGGGTGGAGGAAGTTCACCCTGCCAGCACGCAGGAATTGCACCATCCATTACCCCTGCCCTGCACTAGCTCTCTGGTTAAAACTAGTCATTTCTGTGGCCTTACCTCTGCCATGTAAGTAGCTTGAGGGGGGTCTTTCCAGCTACTTCTGCCCCCCAAATCCTCCTCCCACCAGAGGAACGTAAACCCCTCAATCCTGGAGCCTGGATCTAGGACTCCTACAAATGAGCAGTGAATAAGACCTGTGGTGTAGGCCATCTGGGTTCCCTGTCCTCCCCGGCCATTGCGGGGTGCTTCCCTGTGGTGTATTTCCCAGGACATATGCAGCTAAACCACTGCAATGGGGAAAACAGGCGAGGAAAAGGATATTGTGCGTCTGATTCATGCGCGTTCAGCCCAAATCAGTTTCCATCTGAAACGCAGAACCAGGCCGTGCCTTGCCAGCGCCCACCCGGACGCCCTGAAGAGCTTTAGGGAGCGGGGCTGGGGCGCAAGGTCAGGTCAGGCCCCCTGGGAATATTAAAACCTTCATCTTCCACAAAGTCATGGAAATGGCACCCACTATGAGACCTGCTTCCACCGAGTGATTCCTGAGCACAGGGCTCCCTCCAGGATCCTCGGGCACGCGAGGGCTGGCCATGCCCGGACTGGCTGGTGAAATGCTGGGGAGTACCCACTAAGGGTGGGGGCCTGAAGCGGGGTTCAGCAGCTCCCCCTTCCCTGCCCCAGAAGCTGTTTGCTTTGTAGGCTGCACCAGGCTGTGATTGTCTTGGCCCACATTGAAGGGCTCTCTCAGCCAGTTTGACTTGTTCCTGTAGGATGATGAATGGGATTCAGGCTTCAGCAACATCTGTTTATTTTTCTTATACATAAAACCTCATGTGCAGAAGAAATTGCTTTGTAATTACTGGGGGTGGGGGGGTGGGAAATGTGTGGCCCTCTGCAATTCTCCAGACATTGCTCCTCTCCACACCCTTCCCATCCTCTGCTCAGAGCAGACCGTGCTCGGGAGGTGAGCTTTCAGAGCCAAGGTTTCCTTGTTTGGTTCTAGTGCAGGAAATGCTGCCTTAAGGTGCAGAATCATGTGGCACAACCGCTCCACCCAGCTGCCACTGGGCTTCCTCCTGCTGCTTGCCCTGCACGGCTGGTGTGATCTCCACCCTGTGCCTAAGCGGCAGGAGAGAGACACAGCATCTCAACTGGTGTAAACTGGGGAAGCTCCAACCACTCCAACAGAGCAATGCCCATTTATGCTAGCCAGAGCGCCGACCCATTCCCACCAGCTGGGGATCCAGCTCACAACATTCACTATCCGCACGTCAGGACAAGTGACATCTTGCCCTCTAGAGTCCCCTTCCCACCAAGGGCAAGTCCTAGCAGCAATACACCCGCATTGTTCAGAGCAGCACTGGACCCCAGGCATCGGTCTGCCATATGGACGGACATCCAGCAAACAAGCATCCCAGAGTCAGGACCCTCCCAGGCGGATTTGACATTTTGTTTTCATCTCGTTGCTTAAACCTTGTAAACACACTCTGATTATTTGCATGTCATTTGGGATAATCGTTTCCACATGCAGCCGAGGATGGTGCATCACATTCACGTCCCTCAACAGCACATCCGCCCGAGTTAAACATACCCTGGCCTCCCCAGCAAACCAACAATACTTAGCACTTGGGCAGTGCTTTCATCTGCAGAGAGCTCGGATGTTAATTAGTGGGTAATAAATGGCAGGGGAAGGCACTGGGGACAAGACTAGCTCCCCCATGTGAAATTCTCTTATTTAACTTCTCTTCCCCCCTCCCCCTTCCTCCTCAGCCTCGTCTGCGCTCCAAGAGTTTGGTGGAAAGATACGAGAGTCCATGATCTAGGCAAGAAACAAGCACCCTGTGATCTCTCCTGATCACTCCTATTCCAGTCTAGTAATGATCCTTGCGCACAGCTCTCCCACAGTCGCTCTGTTAGCATTAGCCCTTTGGCCTCCTGCCTAACTACAGCCCACAGAATAGCCTTCGTTTCTGCTGCTCTGGGCGGGCCCCAAGGTTCTGCCCATGCCAGGAGGAACCGTCACCCTAGGAGAAAGTTGCACTTCATTCAAAACCACTGTAGCACGATGCAGTCTGGATCCCGTGACTGAGCTAAATGAATCGGCTTTGATAAGCCGGCGAGAACTCCAACCCCATCCCTCAGAAAAACAGGCCAGCTGCATGAGGTGACGTATGGAAACGGGGGCACGGGTAGGCCGTGATTCCCGACTCACCCACCTGCACTGTCCCGTGGGAAGGGTTCCTCCCAAAAGGGCCTATTAAACGTTTACCTATGCAGACAGACCCAAGTGCGTCTCTCCGTCTCAGTACAGAGATTGCAGCCAAGGCTGGAGGAGACCTACCAGACTGAGCCAGCAGATACGACACCCGGAGCCAGATCCTCTACTGGAGTCAGTCTCCACTGAAGTGGTGAGCCTGCTGCTCTGCCCTGTGAGACTGACCAACTTGCTTTCACAGCCAGCTTTGATCACCACCAGTCTGTGTCCAGGGGCACTTGACACCCTGGAAGGGCTCAAGCAGGGTTTTGAAAGCCTTCACGTGCCTCCTTGCACCCGACAGCCCCTCCTCTGAGCCATTCGTATGGGAATAATGTTCTGTCAGCCTCATGGCAGGGGTTTAGCTTCAAACGAGCATTTAGACCACAAAGCAATTCCTGCACCCTGCCGATTCCTGGGATCACTCCTTCTCCCCTTTCAGAAGGCCATCTTCATAGGTATAGGTCTTCTCCAGTGATAATTTCGCTGGCAGCACAATGATGCTGCAGGCGTCTACACTTCACTCCATACGAGCAGTCAAATAACAAAAGCAAACATCCAGCATGCACCAGGCCCCGTCTCAGTTTGCAGGGACAGACACTCCGCTCTCCTGCTGGGACAAGAGGAGACGGCAGTCCCAGATTCAGCGTCAGGGGAGGCAGTTGTTGGGATTGGCCATGGCTCCCTGGGGGCACTAGGGCCCTGGTAGAGATGCTGCCACTGCCGCTGCTGACCCCCTGCCGTTCGTCTTGACTAAAGATAAATCCCTTGTAATGGCATGAGCCCTCGTTCACCTCCACCCATTCTACTGGCCAGGGACACCGTGAGGCTCACGTTTCGGGCCTCACATCTAGCTAGCTTTCCCAGGGCATTTCCGCCTGCCTTTCTGCATCCAGGCCATTGCGTTACACATGGCTTCTGTCGGACCTTGGCTGTGAGAATATTCCTGGCTTATTTGTGATAACTGCAATGTGTAGCTCCACCTGAAGACAATGCTGTGGACAATTCTCCCCAGCCATCTGAGCGGGACGGTGTTCTTTGTCTCGCTGTAGAAATGCTCACTATTATATGTCCGCGTTTTCTCCCATAGCTGCATTATCGCCTAACCCTTGATATGCCACATAGATCCAGAATGTCCGAGACTGGGTTTTTCGCACATGTAAGGTGCGTATCTGTCAGCCGTGCACCAGCAAAGCACAGCTCAGCCTCTTCCACGCCGAAATGCCTGGCCATGGAACAGTGCATCAGCTCTTATTGCGTTGGGAAGCTGAGGAAAAAAGCAGGACAGTGCGAGGATCTCTCTGGCGTTGTGAGCTCGCGTCCTCTCCACAGCAGCTTAGATGACTTAATCAACACTAGGTTTAATGGCAGTAACCTGTAAAACTGCTAAAGGTTCAGGGACACAGACAGTGTCCCTGCACCTGACACGCGGCCAGCTTCAGCAACGAAGCTCACGCCCATGGCACACAATGCAGCATCTCACAAGACTTGCTGACGTCAAGGTGAACTCACCAGGGACCCAAATCCTAAAGCTGAACTTCGTCAGACTCCAAACATCCCAAGTCACCCACCGACCATCTGTGCGTCATGCACGAGAGCTAGGAACGGTGCTCAAACAATCCAACATTTCAACCCTTGGGCCTTTCATTTGACTCCCCACATGGCCAGCTCCTCCACATCCTTCATGCCTAACTTCGCCATTCCCACGAGAGCCTCTTCCACCCCAGCCCCCGGCATCTCATAGGCCAGCTGCCTTGTTCATTTCCAGCAGCGAGTTCTTATTGTATTTTATTGGTATAGAAAATATAAACACCAGCACTCTCCAGCCCTGAGTGCAGTTCAGCCCCCCACTGCCCTGTCTGCGATTAGCTCGGCCATTCGGGTTCTCTCTGTGGCCATTTGAATGTTGCCACTCAGGAAGAGGGAGCTGGAATTAGTTCAAGGGGAAGGGAGCTGCTCCGTTTTGCATTTGACCTCTGCTGCTCCCTGAGAGGTGTGGGGCTTGATTGAGAAACCAGATCCTTGCTGTCTCGCTCTCCAATTGTGCTTACAGTAAGGGGAAGGCCAGTGCGCAGCCAAGTGGCGGGATCCATGGGAGGGCAGGGCCAGTGGAAAATGAGGGGAATGTTTGGTCTGACTGCCAGGTTTCCCACCTTCTAGATTTATGACTCACGGACTCAGAATCCCTACTGCTTCCTGCCCCGCATGCTACAGCGGGAGACCAGCAAACCCAAGCAACAACGCATCCAATCAAAGCCAAGACTGGGGCCTCCATTTCCTCGAGAGAGAACCAGCAGTGCCCAGGCCCTCCCGCGCGTTTGGGGCCAGTAGGGACGAGAGAATGACAACACCACCCCTCCCCCCCGCCTAGCGCTACCGCGAGCTCTTGGCCAGATCAGGCCTCTCGAGGCTCTTCCAGGACCTCAGTGATTACTTTGGATCCTGCGGGGATCCTGGTAGCCCAGCAGCTCTGGGGAAACGTCTGCCTCGGGTCTCCTCTAGGAAGGCCAGGGAGGAGGAGAATAAAAGGCTTGTTTTGCTCCCAGGAGGCACCTAAACATGCCACCTACACAGATAGACCCACAGGGCAGTTGGGAAAAGCGGCACCAGCGGGAGGCTCCGAGGCAGGAGAAGAAGCAGCAGACAGCATGGGACGGCTGTTAGCGGGGTGGGGTGGGGGGGCACTTCTCACCAGGGGCAGCAGCTGCATGGAGCTCAGCGCTGCCGGTGGTACAGAGACTAGCAAGGCTAGTGGGAAACAAATAGTTTTGGCCACACCACCCCAGTGGGAGGTTTAACCCTTTGAAGACTGTGGGCACGTTCCTGCAGTATCTGGAAAACACCAGGACTCTAAATCAAAGGCACAAATTCTGCCCTGGGGCACACACAGACCCCTGTCCACTCTGGACGCATCTGAGGGTAGAATTTTGCCCACAAAGAACTTGCCCACCAGGGATGATGAGGTTGGTGTTTGCTGCCATCTGGACTGCCCAGCCTTCTAGGTAAGCATCGTCCAGTCGGGGGGGCTGGAACAATTTGTACAGTGGGGGTGCTGAGAGCCATTGAACCAAACTGCAAACCCTGTATATGATGGAAACCACTTCAAGCCAGGGGGTCCAGCAGCACCCCCAGCTCCCAGGGGGCCCAGCAGCGGGCTGTTTGAACTGGCCCTAGCACCAATGCACAAAGAGACGGGCTAGCACTATGGCTTAGTTACCTAGTAAAGGAACAGGAGGGGAAGGTGGGGAAAATCCGCTTATTCGGCCATTCTACTAACATGGAGGGTGACATTCTCAGGAGAGCGCGGTGCCAGCGAGTATCCCGGAGGGTCTGCATACCATTTTCAGCTGCTCGCTTGAGGTTCTCTATCATTGTGTCATAGTGAATCCGGCACAGCACTTTCTCTTCCACCAGGCCAAACTCCTCGCCAGTAGACAGCTGCCTTTTACAGGAGAAGCAGGCAAAGCAGGCAAGATGGTAGGCATTGCCGCGGGCTCTCCTTACCCAGTCGCTGGCATAGATCTGCCTGCCGCAGCGGGCACACTTTGTACCAAATCGACTGGAAAAAAAAAAGACACACAGAGAGAAAAGGTGAGAACGAAGACAGGCTGCTGCACCGTGATTGTCATTCATCCGTATCAGTGCTACAGGCCGCACAGACACAGCGTCCGAGCCAGTCCTTCCCTCAGAGAGCCCCCGCTCTAAACAAATCAGACAAAGGGTGGGAGGGGAAAGCGATGCCCAGCGAGGCCAGCTGACTTGCACACAGGAGGTTAGCGGCATGGCTCTTGACTTCTGGTCACTGTCTTACCGCCTCCCATAATTCTTGTGAAGGGATGGCTCTAAATACAGGCCAGCCTCACCCGGACTGGAGTGAGCACCACTTACCTAGCTGTATTCAGTGTCATTGTCACCGTGACAGTCCCAGGACATTAGAGACACAATGTGGGGGAGGGAATATCTGTTATTGGACCAACTTCTGTGGGGGAGAGAGACAAGCCTTCGAGCTTACCCAGGTCAGAAGAAGAGCTCTGTGTAGCTCGAAGGCTTGTCTCTCTCCCCCACAGAAGTTGGTCCAATAACAGATATTCCCTCCCTCACATTGTCTCACCACTGACCTAAACCTTATCACCTGCTCAGCACTGCCACTGGAGTGCCCAGATGCCACAGGCAACGCAGTAAGAGAACCTTGAGCTAAGAACAGTTCATGCTGCATTAAGCCAACCAACCAAAGCAGAGGTCCAGGACTTAGATTTGGTTTGGGGTCCCACAGCCATTAGTAGAGATGAGAGAATCCCACCTGTATTAATCTGTTAAGAATTCACGAGAAATCTCAGCCCCCTCCCCAAGGAGACGGGGTCCAGGCCAGAAATCTACCATGGACACTGGCCATCTCAGCTGAGAGGCCAGGGATGGGCCATGGAGACTCAATTCTCCCCTCTACCCCTCCCCGTCAGGGTTTAGGTGCACTGCCAGAGAGGGGCAGCATTTATGGTACTACCTGGGCCACCCCTGTTCTGGGGACTGAGTCCTTTATTCCCCCAGACTGCCAAGCCAACACCTTTCACCATAAAAAGAACAGGAGTACTTGTGGCACCTTAGAGACTAACAAATTTATTAGAGCATAAGCTTTCGTGGGCTACAACCCACTTCTTCGGATGCATAACCTTTCACCATGTTCACTGCAAAGAACCCGAGAAGCACATCAGAAGCTAGAGAAGGTGGAATGTCAGAGGCATTGAGAGCCCTGTCCCGCGGGATTGAGTAGGACAAGTGCATCTGGCATTCAGAATAGGCTGTGCCACCAGCTGGGGGCGGGGGATTCCCAACGCACTTCGTGTTGGCCTGACTCTGCTCTCATTGAAATCAATGGGAGTAAAGCAGAGTGTTTTGGAAAACACCTTCCCTCCCACAGTGAAATGCTGACCCCGTGGAAGTCATGGGGGGTTGCCCATGCCTCCAGTGGACGTCACCCATCCTGCACACTATCACACAGGGCTCTGGCGAGAGTCAGTCTCAGGAAACACTTAGAATTATTAGATCCAAACAGTTTAGTGAGATCTAGAAAGTTCCAGCCCTGTGAGAGCCAAGCAAAAGGGCCAGGCACGGTAGTGACCTCAGTAGGTTTCTTGGGGTCAGAGACTCAGAGGCAGAATCATAGAACTGGAAGAGACCTCGAGAGGTCATCTAGTCCAGTCCCCCGCACTCATGGCAGGACTAAGTATATCTAGACCATCCCATTGTCTAACCTGCTCTTTAAAATCCCCAATGATGGAGATTCCACAACCCCCCTAGGCAATTTATTCCAGTGCTTAACCACCCTGACAGTTAGGAAGTTTTTCCTAATGTCCAACCTAAACTGCCCTTGCTGCAATTTAAGCCCATTGCTTCTTGTCCTGTCCTCAGAGGTTAAGAAGAACAATTTTTCTCAGAAGGAAAAATAGCATTAAAGGTCTGATCCAAAGCCCACTGAAATCAACTGAAAGATCCACCCCTGGTTTTGGATAAGAGCTGTAACGCCCGTCTGTGGCCATTGCCTAATGGATGATAAATTCATAAACAAGTGGTTGAGGTAACGTGGTTAAATGAATCATCTTTCAAGTCTGTGGGCTTTTTATTTTGGTCTTTGTCAATGTAACATTAGGATGGGAAATGTGTAAAGCTGGTCAAAAAATAGTTGACAAAACTTTTTTCCTTCAAAATAAGCCGGCTTTATTGAAACTGAAATGTTTCAAAAAAATGTATCTGTTTTGGTGAAAATTTCCTTGGGGAGGTTTCCCAGGTCCAAGATGGAATTCCTGTGGAGGGGAGTGGGGAGAAAGAGAGCCCAGAATAGTCATATTGCCTAGTGGTCATGACACTTATCTGGGGTGTGGGAGACTTAAACCTGGGTCTCCCACGTCCTGATTGAGTGCTCCAATTACTGGCTCTTCTGGAGTCTGTCTCTCTTGAAAAGCTTCAGAAGGTCTGCACTGAAACAACATTTTGAAATCTCAAAAATTATAGCTACATGGAATTACTGTTTTCCAGCCAGCCCTAGAAATTTGTTAGAGCCGTTTTCCCCGTTCCAGTGAACTGGATCATGTTATTTTCAAATATTATGTACATCATTTGCTTTTTTAAAAAATGTATAAATAAAAGTCTTTTCACTGATAGAGGAAGAAAGTCGGTTGATTAATTTATGCCAAAAATGTCATTTCATGTTATGTCCTTGAAAAGGCAACAAAAGTTCCCAAAGCGCCCTGTGTTCTGTGCTGTACGTCTAGGACTATTCTTAGGTTTATGCAGAACCCAGAACGTCCATTGACGTCCATAATGCCTGATTCTTGCAAGTCTCTGTTGCTTGTAAAGGGTTCTATAGTTTACAAGAGAGAATCCATGTGAAATCCTTAATATACAAATGTCCCATTCACCTCCCCAGAGAATGGGAGCCTTTTGGGGGACCATTAAATCCAGCTCAGTGAAGTCTAGTTTGCATTTTCCTTCTGATTTTTTTTTCTTTTAAATGTATATTTATTGTTCTTTAACAAAGTAAAAAAAACAACAACCCAGCAGCAAAGAAGCAATGGAACAGACCATTTTCTTTTCTTTGTGACAACAGAATTAATGTCAGTCCTGAAATTATTCTAATATCAAATAATGTTTCCTTCACATGCAGTCTAGAGATATTATTGGGGTGAGATTTGATGCCTTTGTCTAAAGCATCAGCAGGAGACAAAGGATACAAGACAGATGGGCCATCTAAATCCCTGTATTATAACCCCAGTGGCGATCTGGGATCAGATGAACTGCTTGTGTGTTCTGGTTTTGCTGTTCCCATTTTTCAATATTTAAATGTGGCAGGTTGGCCATGACCGAGCCCAGCCAACCTCTTTTGCCACTGGTCTACCAGCTAGAAAGGGCCAAGAAGGTACAGAATACAGTGCTTCATGTGTATGTCAATTCAGTCTCTTACGTCTGCATAGCTCAAACTTCCTTTCAGTTTTGTTCAACACTCTGAAAGCATCGGCTCAGCGTGCAGTGGCCATCAAGAAAGCAAACAGAATGTCAGGAATGATTAGGAAAGGGACAGATAATAAACCAGAAAATATCATGCCACTGTACAAAGCCATGGTACGTCCACACCTTGAAAACTGTGTGCAGGTCTGGTCACCCCATCTCAAAAGAGATATATTAGAATTGGGAAAAGTACAGAGAAGGGCAACAAAAAATGATTGGGGGTTTGGAACAGCTTCCACACGAGGAGAGATTAAAAAGACAGACTGTTCATCTTAGAAAAGAGACGACAAGGTGGGATATGATAGCAATCCCTAAAATCATGAATGTTGTGGCAAAAGTGAATAGGGAAGTGTTATTTACCCATTCAAATAACAAAAGAACCACGGGTCACCCGATGAAATTAATAGGCAGCAGGTTTAAAACAATCATAAGGAAATATTTTTCACACAACGCACAACCTGTGGAACTCATTGCCAGGGGATGTTGCGAAGGCCAAAAGTATAACAGGGTTCAAAAATTAATTAGATAAGTTCATGAAGGATAGGTCTATCAATGGTTATTAGCAAGATGGTCAGGGATCCAACCTCACGTTTTGGGTGTCCCTAAGCCTCTGACTGCCAGAGGCTGGGTCTGGACAACAGGGGATGGATCACTCGAAATTGCCCTGTTCTGTTCATTCTCTCTGAAGCATCTGGCACTGCCCAAAGTTGGAAGACAGGATATTGGTCTAGATGGACCATTGGTCTGAACCAGTATGGCCGCTCTTATGTTCTTAATCTGGGATGTTTTTTTATTACTGGATCAATTTTTATTCCCAAAGATTTTTGAAAAACAAAAACCATAAGACACTTGCAAATCCTTCATGTTTCCAGACTCATCTTATGGCTCAAAGCAATTTCAACCATTTCAGCCATACAATATAAACCAACTGTTAATTTAACTACAAACCCCACAGAGCTACCCCAGACTCACCACCCCTCACCTGATCATTGCAAAATTAACCCTGCCTAAGCAACCTTCCACACTCTGTGCCACCTAGCGCATTGTTTCCAAGTATTCTAATGGCCCACATGCTCCTCTCACTCCCTGGAGCGACTCCACCCACTTCAACAGAGTTCGTTCCAATTTACACCAGCATTAGTAAAAGGAGATGCAGGCTCTCAGTGTATGAATCCTCGCAGCCCGGAGCCAGAGACACTGGTATAGTTAGATGGGACAAGACTGGCATCTATTCAAATGACTAATTACACAACTATATGGGAGGAATAAAAATGTCTAAATTTCTGAGTCTGACCATAGCTGACCAGGAAAAAAAAAAAAAGTAGACTGCAAAAAGAGGCCATTTTTGCACTGAAGTTATACAGAGATCTAGCTAATGTACTTCAGATGGGAACATTGTAAACTGACTTCTTGCTAGGCAGTTTATATAAAAGCACAAACAAAAGAACTGTATTCATTTTTTTTTATTTAGAACTAAACATCATTCCTGCAACTTGGAACAATGTGATATGTAAACAAGCTTACACACTGAACTGTCAAGAAATAAGGGGAAGGGTCAAGCTTAAGCCAATTAATAACACCCTGTAATGCCACAAGTTTTAGCACATCTCATCACACGTCTCCTCCAGAGCGCTCAAAGCACTTCCTAAAGCCAGGCGAGTTTCACTACCCCATTTCACACATGGGAAACTGGAACTTGCTCCAGGCCAGTGACAGAGCCTGAATTCCCTATGCATTGGGAGGCGCTGCCATTTGAAATTCAGGCAACTACCCAATCAGTTACCTCCCCTGCTCTGCCCAGCTGCTGAAGCTTAAAGACCACCTGGTGTAATGGTGCAACCCTGGGAAACTGCAGCTGAGAAGAAAACCTAAGGCTCAACCCTGCTCCCACTAAACTCAAGGAGAGTTTGCCACTGATTTCAGTAGCAACAAGATTGGGGCCCTTAGGCTTTTCCATGGATCTGCTTGCTTTTTCTGACCCCCAGCCGTAATTTAGGAGAGGTTTGATTGTGACATTCCTTTCCCACCACACCCCTGCTTCTCCCCATCCCACCTTAATACTAACTGGACAAAAGCAAACTTGATACTCGGTACAAAAGTGGGGGGACAGAAATGTCCAGCTGTTATTTACCCACCAGGCTCATGCAACCGTTCAGTGATTTAATGCAGTCTGCAGGCCCAATCCTGTTCCCACCAAGAGTGATGGGGTAGCCAATAGGAAGAGGGTAGTATCCCTTTGTATGGTTTGTGAGCCTTCAGTGGTGCTCACTATGTTCTAGGTTTGTTTACAAGCCTGCCAGAGCTGCAGTGCGTACAGTATTTGCATGTTGTGTATAGCTAGTAGCCATGATTATTTGGAGCCCACGCGTTCCCTCGCATTAGGTTTGTCATGTAAAGTGACAACAGACGGCAAAACTCCCAGGCACTTCAGTGGTGAGGGAACAGGGTCTGGAAGTTTAACTGAATTTTCCATACTGGACTCCAGCGCTCCGCCAGGCACTCAGCTATTGGGGAGTAATGGGGACTGCTCAACAGATGGACAGACCCTCCCACCTTCAAAGGGCTGGCTACTTACAGTCCCTTCTTCCCATGCACTTACGTCAAGGAGTGCCAAATTCATATACCAGCATATCCCTCTGCAAAGGCCATGCAGCTACGGTTCTAAACCACATCAGAGCCTTAAACACACACACACACACACACACACAGAGTTTCCCCCCAAAATACTGAGAGAGGGATGTTTACATTGTGCACCACAGCCCCTGTAAAAATCCCTAACCTTGGGGAAGCTGCATTCCTGGAACATTAATGGGAAAAACTGTTTGGGTTTCTTTTGTCTGCTATTAGAAATCCAACACCCTTGGGAACTGAATGGCTCCGGAAATTAGTAATGGGATAGGAAGCCTTTCACCTCCAAGTCACCAGTCCTGGCTGTGGTCAGCAGTAACCAGAAATGACTGACGTTCGGTCGCCTACATGGAATGAGTTGGCAGTTTCAGTCTAGCTCCCAACGAACAGGCCCACACCCAGGGCCGGCTCCAGGCACCAGTCAAGCAAGCTCGTGCTTGGGGCGGCAGATTGTACGAGGCAGCATTCAGCACAATCCTAGGGCGGCACGGCCGCTTTTTTTTTTTTGTTGTTGTTCCACTCCGGCCACCCTGTAGGGGGCGGCGGTGCGGAGGAGGGGAGCGACCTGCAGCAAGCCCGGCAGGGCAGCCCGCGTCCTTCCCTCCCAGCCGACCGCGGCGCGCAGCCCTCCCGGCAGGCGGCTCGGCGGTTGGGGCCGCTGACAGCGCCCCACTGAAGCCCTGGCCGCCCCCTTCTCTCTCTCCCCCCCGCTCTCTCCCCCGCTAGCCGGGGCACCAGCGCAGGGAGTCCCCCTGCACCCTGGCTTCGGCCGCGCCGCAAGTTTTTTTTTTGTTTTTTTTTGCTTGGGGCAGCAAAAAAGCCAGAGCCGGCCCTGCCCACACCACCCAGCACGTCCCCACGGGGCAGCCTCAGCAGAAAGGGGCAGGATGGAGTGGGCCGTGGAGGCTGCATTCCGCTCCTCCGCCTTGAGCTGGGTCACCGGAGAATAGGGCTGTCGCATGATGGCAGGAGGAGGGAGAGGAAAGTTGCACTGTCACTCTCTGTGCTGTACCTGGTCTGTGGATACCGGGCTGTGAGTCACACCAGCACCAAGGGTGTGTGTGTGTGTGTGAGAGAGAGACACACACACACACACAGAATAACCCCTTGCTGGGGCTGAGGCCAAATCACCAACTCTCACTCAGATTGGATTGTAACAGCCAGCCCAACGGGCTGCTATGGGAAATGCCAGCAGGCCTGTACCTCTGGTGCTGCGGCAGCCCCATGGACAAGGTCCTTTCTGATCTTCTCTACCAGATCCTTGCCAAAACAGTGGAATGAAAATAAAATAGAACGAAATCCTCTGGGCATTGTCCTGTTACCGCCTGGGCTCCGGGAGAGCCAGAAAAGGGGACTTGGCTGTAATCTCTGCTCCAGGAATGTCCCGTCCAGCATGTACCGTAAGGCGGAGAATGCTAAGCATTATGTAACTGATGCTGCATGGGATTTGAGCCAGCCACTTGGAGAGGAGACGGGCAGCCATGGATATGCTATAAGAGGAGATAAAAGATACAAAGCCGGAGGCTTTCCCAGACAAAAGTGCATATTCTTCTGATTACAGGCTCAGTCCTGCATCTCCTCACCCCCCGCCATGTAGCAGCACTGGCTTTGATGGTCTCTTACTGTGCACAAGAGCTGCCGGATTGGGTCCAGCAGCGCGTGGTTTGTGGCTGGCTGACTGACAGCTGCATGCACTCCATCACAGCTAACAGATGGACAGTGGTGGTGACATTCCCAAAGCTCATCTTGGGCTTTGCAAAGGTGGATGTAACATCTGGCAATGGAAAAGTGCAAACTCCACTAAGAACCTCCTTTTAGCAGCAGGCTCTCTGTACTCTGTTACACAACCCTGCCATGCTCTAAGATGCTGGCACCGTGCTCCTTGGGAAGGCAGGCTGGCAGCTGCAGCAGGGCCGATCCAGCATCGCTGAGTGTGTATAAAATCCCAGCCAATGGACTCAGGCCCATGCCCAGGCATCATGGCCTCACAGAACAGAACATTCTGCTCAATGCTGTCAACGTCCCGAAGAATTAGCCCCCGGGGCACTAAATGCAATTAATTGACAAGACACAGGAAGAGGCAACGATTTTGCAGGGAAATGCGCGCAAGGCAGCCTGTGCATTGCTCACAGCGAGGAAATTGGCCGCATGTGTCCTCACCTAAGTGAGGAAAGGGGAGGCTGGGGGTGACCAGAAAACATAAGCTGAACCTGATCTCTCTTTACTGTAACAGGGACGTCCCAGGAAGAAGAGAAGCTCTTGTCCCCTCTCTCGCTAGGTATTTACAGGCCACACTCACCAAAGTAGCAGCACACTCTCCGAGTGTTTACACTGCACCTCTCACTGTTAGCCGAGGGCCTGCTTAGCTCTCTGCCTTTGGGCAAAAGGATGCATTTCTCTGCAGAGCTGGGAATTACCCGCTGGCATTTCTGCAGGTGCCTGTTTACCATTATTCCAACAGCTGGGCTGGCCACACAAAGGGCAGGCCAGGTTCAAATCAACGTGTGCAGTTGAAATGATACATTCAGCCTGTGGAAACCTGGGGGGGCGGGGAGCACGTCCTCCCACCCTAGCAGAAGGGAGCTGCATCCAGCCCGGAGCCAGAGACTGAGCGTGGCTAAACCAACAAACAAAGCCAGTTTCTGTCTCCCTCTGCTTCGCTCCTATGGGAATTGCTTCTAGTTTGATTCCCCAGGCCATTGCTCATCTGCCTTGGCTTCAAAATAAATGCTTCACCTGGAGCAAACGAGGAAAATATTAAATGCAAAGACCTGTGTTTAAAGGAGACGTGCAATGGGGAGATCCTGCTGTCCTGAGCTCACACGCCCTGCAAAGGAGGCTGCAGAGCAGTGTGCAATCTGACATGGCATCTCTGCACGGAGCCTCCCCAGGACAGGGCTGCCCACAGCCAGCTAAGCTATTTTAAAGGGTGGCAAACACTGGGGTGCAAAATGGGGTTTAAAATGTGCCAGCTGAGAGGTTTTACCACCACCACATATTCTCCTAGTCTAGAAAAACCCAGACTAGATCACTAGCCCTCGTTTGGGTGGTAAAATAAGGTCAGGAAAAAATTAAACGATTGAAATGAAAATTTTAAAAAAGCTACTAATACCGTTATTTTGCTAAGTGAAAGAATCTGGGAGGGGGTCAGACGCCCCAAACTTCAAACTCCCCCGAGTTCCTGGTCAAACTGTAACAAAGAGATTTGTCTGTTCATGAGACCGGGGGCTGCTATTTCCCAGCAAGTCACCCAAAGCCTGGCTCTTTGCTCGGGAACGTTCACCCAAGCCAAAACAACAACAATTATTAATTATAATTTAATTAATTAAATTAATTCTATACTATATATTTGTTGATGTTTCAGCTTTTGGGGACACTAGTGCTCTTTGATTTGAAGAAGGGACTGCCAGTGGACACGCACACTGCACACACGCACACACTGCACACACGCACACTGCACATACACTCTTTGCCTATACACACGAAGAGTCAAGAAATACAGTCTTAAAATACTAACCCCCTGGGAATGATTATTTGTGTGTTAAAACCTCCCCATCAACAGAAAACTCCCGTTTAATAAGGTAATTCTCGCCTCTGGTAAAAGATCGTAGATTATCATTTTTCTGGCTGTTTAAAATAACCGTGGAGCTCTAGGCAACCTCACACACACTCACACTACAATCGACATCTCAGCAGCGTTAAAACGATTAATTCAGCAGGTGCTCAGCCTCCTACAGAAACCCTTTTCCGCCCCTTCCTGGCGTACGAAGCCCGGCCCCAGCCCTCGCCAACACCCTGACAAACAGCCCGGGAGAACCGCACACGCGGGTCCTTTCCTTTCGTTTGCACCCCGGTTCCGTGCTGTTGTGCGCCTCGCACTCGGCGTGGGCAAAACCGGATCGGGTTTGATCGCTTTCACTTTGGTCTTTTTAGTTTCTGGTTCTCAAGCCTGTGGCTAGTTGGGGTCAGAACGGTACCGGGAACTGGCTACAGAAATAGACGAGAACTTTGCCTTCCTTAACAAACCAAACCAAACCCAGACCCAAACCCAAACCCAAACCCTCTCTCCGAATATTGCATTTTGTAAAGCCAGCAAACCCTTTCGCTAGAGCTCGTGAAAACCGTTTGACTCAAAATTCGCAGAGTGTTTTCAATCGAAAACAATTGTATTGTGAACAAAATATTTTCTACCAAAATAGTCTGGTTCTTGTAAAAAAAAACAACAACCTGGTTGGTTGGTTGGTTTGTTTGTTTGTTTGTGTGTTGTTTGGTTTTTTGAGGGGTTTCAGCAACCGGAAACCAAACGTGTCCATTAAAAAATTTAAAAACTTTTGGTTTTAAAAATTAAAAAACGTTTCCGTTTTCGGTCGCCAATAAACAGATGTTTTTAGTTTTCAAAAAAATCCAACATTTGTCAACGCTTTTTTTTTTTAAATGAAACTGACACTTTTACATCCAAAAATTACATTCGAAAATCACCAGCCCGCTCCACCTTCCCCTCCCTCCTCCCCTTGTATTTATTGATTGTTACCAAGAAAACTAGTCTACGTGCTTGGCCTGAATCGGGGTCCTGTTGATTTTCTTTTTTTAAAATAAAGGAAAAGGAGTTGGGAGTTGTAAGGAGCCCTAATGACTCTTGAAGCGATGCCTGCTCGTCTGCCGGGCACCTGCTTGTGAACAAGCGTGTGATCACCAAAGTGCATCAGCTCGCACGCCCGTGCCAAAGCCCTGCTGAAAGCACCGCACGGACACTGCAGAGTCCCCCAGAAACTCAAGTCTCGGAGCCACCTTCTAGCACATCAAACAAGCGGCGGTTTTTCCAGCCCCGGGACGCAGGAATTGGATCTCCACCATTGTCCGTTTCCTCTTCGCTGAACTGTCATTTTAATCCCGCAAAGCCGGTAACTCTGCTCGCACCAGTACTGCCATTGACTTCCCACGGGCTGAGAGCAGGGTCCACCCGTGCCTGGCCTGAGGCGAGGCGCGCGCCCAGCCACGGGCTGAGAGAAACGGAGTGAACCGGGCCGGCTCTCAGCGCGGTGTGAACGGGCGCAGGAATCTGCCGCAAACGCCCGTGCGCGGCGCCTCCCGCAGCGGGACTGCTCGGAGTGTAAACGCCTCATGCCCCTGGGCGAGGGCCGGGGTGACACGCCCGGGGCAGCTGCACTGGCACGAGGCATGTCCGACCAGGGGCCACATCAAAACGCGCCTCTTGTCAAGTCATTGGCGCGGGTCTGTGCAAGAGCAAACCCCGGCCCCATGGAAGTCCCGGGGCGCGGCGCGGCCGGCCAGGCACACTCGGGTGCTCCTGGGAGGGGCCGGGAAATGGGCTTTGTGTTGAAGGTGTTTCCCAACCCCCGCCGTGACCTGCCCTGACCCGGCTAGACCCTGGCGAGGGGCGCTGCCCGCTCTCGGCTGGGGCTAGCCAGGCTACCGAGAGCCGCCCCGCAGGCGCCAACGCTCAACTCCAGCGGGACCCGCTTCTCCCCCAGGGAAGGGCCGCAGAGGTGCGGGGGTGGGGGCTCCCCACAGTGCCCGGAGGCCCGGCTCGGATCGGCCCTGACCCGAGAAACCAGCCGGGCTGGCACAAGCCCGGGCACCCAGCGGGAGTTCTGCCTGTCAATGGAGCCAAGATTTCCCGGTCCGCTGGGCCAGACCGGCGCAGGGGCTGCGCTTCGCGGCCTGGCAGCGGGTCGGAGCCGGGACCAGAGAGCAGCCGGGCGCGCTGAGAAGGGCTGATCCCAGAGGCACGCCTGGGCCGTGTCCGGGGCGCTGTTCAGGTGCTGCGCCCGGCACGGCACGGCACGGCCCGAGCTGGGTGCGGAGCGGCCGGGAGAGATGCGCAGCTTGATGGGGGGGAGGGGTTGCTTTGTTGGGGTCACTCGACCTGGCTCTAATTGCTGCCACGTTTGCAGCTGGCCCGGGGATGTGCGGGGAGCAGCCGGGAAGCGCAGGCACCTGCTGAGCGGTATTTTAAAACGCCGTGACTGCGCGCTCCAGCTCGGCTCCCTGTCCACACGGCAAAGAATCCGGCGCAGGGAACCCAGCGCGGAGCAGCGGCTCTACACCGGGTCCGGGCGTAGCCCCGCTGGGGACTTCCAGCGACCGGCCGGTGAAAGGCTTCGAACCGGCCGTCTATCGCCAGGGTCTGTCTACAGCCCCCTCCCTGTGTATGGACACACCCGGGCAGAAGGGACTCTGAGTGCTCCCCCACACACACCGGTAATGGCACATAACACGCAGGTGTGTGTGGGTCTCTCGCACAAACATACACAACACGTGTGCAGAACAAATGTGGGTGAGAAACACACCCACCACCGACTGAAATACAAATCTATGGGGAATCACCCGCCCCCAATTTTAATTATACAATTAATGTCTAAGTAGAGCGGTTGGGTGTGTGAAATAACATAGGCACGTTCACATTAAATCCAGGTAAGTGGCACACACCACACGCACATCTGAAACACGTTACACACACGTGCTACATACGTACCAACAGGAATATTGATTCTCTCAATAGCGCCAGGTCCCGTCCCCCCACCCCGCAGACAGACAGACAGACACACACACAATTCGCTGTTAATCATCTCCTCCTCGGGCCAACGAAGCGTGAGGGGAACCAACTTCCTGCCAAGCCCCAGACTGGGCGCGGGAACCAACTCAGCCAGGCAACCCGCGCAACGAACCTCCCTGGGCCCGGGGCTGGGCTGGCACCAACCCGCTCCCCGGCTCGCCCGGGTTTTCCTTCTACCCAGCGAGGCCCCCAGGGACCCTCTGAAAGCGCCTTGGCCGGAGGCAAGAGCCGGCCCCACACGCCACAGCCCCTCTCCCAGGGCGCGGCGGCCGCGCAGCAAAGGGGGCTTCGCAGTTTGCACAAAACCCATCGCTCCTCTCCCGGAGTCCCACTGCCCCAGCCACCTGCCTCCCCAAAGCGAGCCAAGGTGAGGAAGTACATTTCCCCCCGCTGGCTAACCCGCGCACCAGAGCAAAGGGGCTGGGAGCGCAGGGCCTGGCCCCGGAGCGGGGACTCGGAGCGGATTGCCGCTACACCGCGGAGCTGCGAGACAGCAGGTTTGCGCGCTTTATTCAAAGCAATGACAACAGTGAGTGTGGCTCTGCTGATCGCAGGTGACTGTGCAAACAGCCCCGTGACTCACTCCCCCGGCCAGAAAGAGCCCAGATTTCGCAGGGCCGGCAGGCAGAAAAACCAACCGCGCCCTATCACTGAAAGGGGAAAGTGAGCGAAGCATTCACACCGCACAGTGACCGGGGCAGGCGGAAAGGGAGTGACTGCGCCGTCACCTGAGAAGTGGCTTGTTTAGTCACCCCCTTTTCACCATGGCACCCAAACCGCCAAACAATCAAACAACAACACCCGGGCACCAGCATGAGATTTGCCCGCAATTTGCACTGTTCCGTCTGCTTCCCTGTTACTTCCTCGCCCCTTTGTCTGTCTGGTCTACGCGCACTGTCAACTCTTCAGGACAGAAATTAGATCTCTCAAAACTGAGGGTCGTACTGGGGCCCTGATCTGGGTGGAGGTCGCTAGGCTGCTCTCTCTCTCTCTCTCACACACACACACACACACACACGGATATCTCGGGTCCCTCTCCAGAGTCCCTGGCTGCGGACTAGAAAGGCCTCTGAACGCCCAATCCTCGCTCCCCGCACTGGCACCACACGTTTGTAAAACATCCTCGGAGGAACCAACGAGGTTTGACTGCAAGAATCAGCGGATCTCCTGGATTTAGGATCTTCCTCCCCATCCGCTCACCTCCCACACGCCGGCTTGGGCGCCCAATCTAGTTTGGATAGCAAGTTCTGGTTAACTGATTGGCCTGCGCAGCGCCGTGCACACGACTCGTGCCCCCCTCCGGCTCCCGCACAGTCCCGCGAACCCCCTTCTGCTCTCAGCCCCTCACTGAAAGGAACAGAACCAAACGAAACGTCATGAAGCCAGGCAGCCCAAGTGTCAACAAACCCTGCTGCGGTCCAGCCCAGGGTCTGGTTATCTGAGCCGCCCTCCCCCGGCCCCCTGGGGCAGCCCAGTTTCAAAGAGCTGCTCCCGCTGCTGTCTGCTCAGTACCGAACTGGGCACACCCCAGCCAATGCCCTTTGTAACCTGCCCCTGCCCCTGCGCTAGAAGCTACATCCAGTGCGCGGTCCCCTGTGCCGCTCCTGGCACCTGGACCAACGGACCTTCCCCTCCTCAGGCCTCAGACACTCTCCGCAGCGGGATCCCCGGAGCTCGTTCGGTGCATTCCGCCTGGAGGGCGGATAATATCCGGTCATTCTCTAGCGCCCATCATCCCCTGCCAGCCAAGGATCCCCAAGCGCGCCACGCCCAGGGCAGGCTCGGGCGTCTGGCAGCACGTAGCTACACGCCCTGGCCGTCGGGGGCAGAGGGCTGCACGCCGCATCCAGCGGCGGGGGGAATCGAGGCACAAGGGCTGGAGTGATGCGAGCCGGGATGTGGCCAGGACGCACCAGGCAGAATTCCTGGCCCGGGCGGGCTGACTGCGAACGGCCAGGGCCTGGGCTTTGCAGCGACCCTGGCAGGGACACTCTGCTGCCGTGGGGGGAGAAGCCCGCCCGGAACCGAACCACTCAGCACCTCCCGCTCCACCCAAGCAAGGACCGGTTCTGAACCGCGCTGGGTGCAAGGGGCGGGGGGCGGGCAGGCGCGGGAGAGAGGCTGTTTTGAAAGCAGGCGGCGATTCCGTTGTATGGCCTCGGAACCGGCCTCACGCAGCCAGCGAGGGTCCGAGCAGCGGCTCCGCAAAGGTGGGGAGCAGCGTTACGCTCAGGCGAGTAGGGCAGGCTCTGAAAACAGGGGGGGGGGGCGCTATGCTGAGAGCCCTGCAGCGCCTCTCTCGTTGGGGGGAGCCGGTGCAAAACAGCACCTGGCCCACATCCCGCTGTCCTGACTCCGGTCCGGAGGGACCCCCCAGCACTGTACAATCCTGGGCGGATATAAATAAACCCTAGGCGGGGGCACTTTCTTCCCCACTGAAATGCAGCCACCTGGGGGGGGGGGCGCAGCAGCTGCTTCCCAGCTGCACGGAATTGCACCCCGGCCCGGCCAGGAAAGGGAGCGGAACGCCTCATCCACGTGACACTCGGGGGGCAGGTGGGGAGGTGAAATGTGATTCTCAGAGCTGGGGCTTGGCCGGGACGCCACAGAATACTGCCTGGGACACAGCGACGCCTGGAGAGAGAGCGCAGCTCAGGTAAGAGAGATTTCAGGGGCCAGCACAATCAACTCCTCCTAGCCAGGTAACCTCCGCCAGAGACTCGCCGCGGGCAGTGGGAGTCTCCTCTGGGGAAACGGGACCGGGTAGGCGCTGCAGGGTGGGGTGGGATTTCCCCGCGTGCTCGCGGGTGACCTAGTTCTGCTCCCACTGAAGCCAAGGGACGCTTTGCCATTGCCTGTCCTGGGAGCGGAGTCAGCCTTCGGCAACCCCACTCTCCGTTCAGTGCTCCGGGCGCCGGAACCATGGTTAGAGTGGCGGTGCTGAGAGCCATTGAACCAAACTCGAGACAGGGTTTACAGTGGAAACCACTTCAAGCCAGGGAGCACCAATGCAGCGCGCTGGGGCCTTGTTCAGAGTCATGTTACTACTGTTAAACCCCTTTCGTTCTCAGCAACTCTCTCTCCTTCAGCAGAGCTGCGCGCACACACCCCGCAACAGAGGCCCAGCCTGGGTTTGTTTTACATGAACTCTCTGGGATGGTCGGTGTTAAATAAAAGCGCATCTGAACATTAGTTCCTCAGAAACAGCGAAGCGGATCTTCCACACCCTGCCCGGAAGCATTCACCTGGGGGGGGAGGAATTCCAGCCCAATCCCCGAAGGGCAACAGTTAGGGTAACCAGACAGCAAATGTGAAAAATCAGGACAGGGGGTGGGGGGTAATAGGAGCCTATATAAGAAAAAGACCCCAAAATCGTGACTGTCCCTATAAAATTGGGACATCTGGTCACCCTAGCAGCAGTGTCCTGACTAGAGAGGGCTGGGAATGAAGGGGCCCTCAGGATCAGCCCAGGGTAAAGCCACAGACACGTGATGCCGGGCACACGTTTGCGGAGTGTCCAGACTAGCCTGTACAAACGTGTTAGCTTCCTCCACTGAACTGTCAAACCAAGGAGCTGGAGGGGGGGAAAAAACCTCTAGCTGCAATTAAGCCCTGAGCCATAACTGTTGCCGCAGCAGCGCTAGGAGGCTGAATAAAACCAGACTCACCATAAACATGAACCAAATTAACGTTTTGAAGATTCATGGTTAAAGCTCTCTCACATCTCTGGAGCCCCCTGCCTTCTACCCAGAGAGGGTCACACGAGTCATGCCGCCCGAGAAAGGGGTTCCGAATCAGAGCCAGTATTCCCAAGGGGAATAAAAACCACACACTGCGCTGTGCCAGACACTGTCACCGCTGTCTCTGTCACGTGTAAGTCACACAAAGGGAGAGCAGCGCTACCAGAATCTGAGAAACAATTAGCTACAGGTTACTCCAGACACCCCGGTGATACCAACGCTCCTCTATGGGCCATAGAATCATGGGAGGAAAGTAAATGAAAAACACAAATGCCAAAATAACTTGTTTTCTTACACACCATCTACCCCCGGACACCTTTCAGAGACCTGACAAATTGAGGGGGGAGGGGCTTGATTTGGACATTAAGTAGGCCAGGCAGGCACTCATCATAAGAGAAAGATCTCGCTCAGGTTTCTGGCCACAACTTCTCCTCCCACCGTTGCCATTCAATATGTTGGTTATCACCTGGCTGCCAGCCGGCTCCCCAGAGGGGGCTGCGCGCATGCAGATCAGTAATCCCACTGATTTCAAAGGAACGACTCACGCGAGTAAAGTTCATCACACCCACCCACGAGAGTTTGCGGGATCGGGGCCACAGTTTAGGACATTCTTTGAGACCATTGGAATAAAAAGCACGGTGGGCCTGTAAAATATCACCACGTGTCATTGTTTTCCCCAGAGCCAGCCCTGTTACAAGGCCCTTTGCCACCAGTTGGATCCCCAGCCCAGCTGCTACCCCTAAGGTACAAATCACCAGCCCTCTCCCAACACGCGAGGATGCGGTGACTGTTTTGCGTGCTGCTCTTGTACAAGCCTTGGGTGTCCCCGTCCTCCTGGGGGCAGACGGCAGTGGGCTGGCCAAGCTGAGCGGGGGGGATGCAGAGCCAGGGGCTTGCACCCAGACTCCAAACCCAGCTGTGGGTCTGGACATGCTCACTGATCGGACTAAGGACCCCCGTCCTCACTCCCCACGTGTTGGGTGCCTTCAATCGCTGGTGCGCTTCGATTCAATTCTACTGTAAAAATGCCCCTCTCGCTGTTCCGGGTCTCACTCCTTGTAAGCAGAGTCGAGAGTGTTTTCCTCAAACAGGTCGGGCTTGAAGCCCCGATCCACCGGCTGTGGGTTTGGGTATGGTTTTGTTTTTGTTTGTTTGTTTTTTTAAAACGTACCATCAAAGATGTTGCAAGATGTTTGAGGGCTGGAACACAGAACTTAGGGATGCCTTAAAAACGGAGTCTACTTAACTATTGCAGTTACTAAACTCTGCAATTTACCTTCTTTTGCAAGAGCGGGGATCGTAAATACTGTCCTGACACATTTCACACTCCAGACGGAGAAAAGAGGCAGCATGAGTCGAGCTAACGCCTTTAAGTTTTGTTGTTGTTGTTGTTGTTGAAATATCGCCCTATGCAACTCCAGTTTATACAACGAAAGAAACAGAAGCCAGTGGAAATCAACCTGCGCAACTACCTGGGGCTGGGGGGGGGGTGTCTCTGACTACTTGTGATAGGTACAGCTGAGAAACGAGAGTTTCTTCCTAAGGCAGAAGTTTGGGTTTCTGATGATTTGCTGCTAGCAGGGCCCGGGGCGCTAAACATGTAGGGGGGAGAGAGAGATCCCGACTGTGTCCCGGGGTGAGGGTAGCCCCCTTCCAGGGTGCCAGGAAAGGCTGCAAAGACCCACCCCCAGGCCGAGGAAGTGGGGTGGGAGTGCGAGCGGCGCGCAGGTTGCGAGGGGAGGAAGGCCCAGGAAGGGAGAGAGACGGAGACAGGTCTAGCAGGGACCGGAGATCCATGCGCCCCAGCCGTCCCCACCACGAGTCAGGTGATGGCGATGCGGTTTTAGGTTCAGTAGCGCAGCGACAGTCCTCCCCAGGAGCGCAGCGCGCTTTCCCGGAGCCGGCTCCCCCCCGGGAGCACTGTCCGCGCTGGGCATGTCCTGCTCCGCGGGAGAGGCTCAGGGCGGTTTGAATTTACCCCTGGTCTGCCCTGCAGCCGGGGTCACGGGCGGGTTAGTGCCGGCCAGTTCCCCGCAAGTCTGCCGGGGAGAGGCGGCGGCATGAAACCATCGCTACCCCCAGCCTGCAGGGCAGCGATCCCGGAGCCAGCCACACGAATGAATAGTCGGGAGCCTCCAGCATGACAGGCCTCTACCCCCTCCCCTCCGGCCTGGCCCTGCTCTTCCGCCGCTTCCTCTCGGTGTATTCGTTTAAGCGAAGTCGGAGGCTCCCGAAAAACGGGTTTTGCAGGATTTCCCCGTTTGCACTTGCGTGGAAATGGGAGGCTATTTCCAGCGGCCGGGGCCAGGGCTTACGGCTGGGTGGGCGTGGGGTGAAGAAGCATCTCCCCCCATGATCCTTAAGGAATAAACGGCCTGGGGCCCCATCCCCAGCCTAGGCGCACTGCCCGGGGTCCCGTCCATTTCCAGCTACCCCGCAGCTGCGCCAGGGGCCAGCGCCCGATTCCCCCGGCTCAGGCTCCTGCTTTGGGGAAATCCTGCGCAGCCCCCAGGGGAGCGCGCTGGGCCCCAGCCCTGCCTCCCCCCCCCAACGCCCCTGCGCATCAGGCAGGCTGGGCGCGCGGGGTTTGGGCAGCTCTCTGCGCTCCGCGGACCTGCCGCTGGCAGTGCCCAAAGCCGGGCTAGTCCCTGCTGCCCGGGCGAGCCCAGGGGCTCTCCTGCTGGCTGCAGGGCCACGGGGCGCGTGGCAATGTCCCCCAGGCGCAGGAAGGCACCAGGCTTTGGAGAGGCTGGTTCTAACCAAGGGACGGTGCCTCTCCCCACAGCGGAGACGGGTTCCCTGCAGGGGGCAGATCCCCCAGACAGCTCGGCTACCCGCTCCCGTTCTGTGCTGGATTCACCTGCCCGGGGCCGGGCGGCCTAGTTCTCAGCGGCCCGGGACACCCCGCTTGTCGCGGTGACTAGTGCGTAACGCGCCTGACCTTGGGAGCCACAAGTCCTAGCGCTTCGATTGCACAGCGAGGCAGCGTTTACACGGGTCGGCTGGGGGAGGGGGTCGAACTGTCTTTATACACCCGCCTCATCCATCCATTCCTGGGACACTCAGGGACAAGCCCCTGCCAGGCGGCTGGGCGCTTCGCCCTGCTGCTAACACGCCGAGCCGCCCCGCGGGGCCTACAGGGGCCAGCCTGGGTGTCATGAAACCCCACACAGCCGCCAGCAATTAGCTAAAGGGAGCCGATGTCCTGGTCTCTTCCTTAGAGTACACTCGTGCCGCTACCTTGGGGTTTTAGGTAATTATCGCAGGCCACTCCTTGCTCCTGGAGAAAAATCCCCTTCCGGACAAGTCCGGAGTCTGCTGGGAGTTCAGGAGTAGTAACCAACTTCCACGGCCTGGCAGGAGAGGGGGCCACCCACGGGGACAGTCCCCCCCACCCGGCCCAGTGTCTCTGGGAGCTGCAGGGTGCCTCGGGCCCACTGACTGGCCCTGCCGTTACAGGTTTGGGTTGCAGGTGAAAATGTCCCAGCAACTCGCCCCTGGGGCCAGTCGTGCAGCTGAAGCATGGAGGAGAGCAGCACTCCGGGCTCGTTCACACCAGGTGGAATCCGGAGTCACTGGAGCGACTTTAGCAGAGTCACTCCGGATTTACTCCGGTGGCACCGAGACCAGAATCTGCCGCTTCTCCCTCTTAAAACGAACGGTCCTGCGCTAGTGACAGTGGGCCACAACCCTACAACTCCGGACTCAAGCGGGGCTTGTCCCAAGCAAGTCTTCATCCTCCCCCTAGGCTGGTACCAGGATCCTCGCCCAGCGGGTGGGAGCGCCCGGGCTGCCGCTCCCTTTAAAAGGTGCAGCGATGGCAGATCAGAAGAAGGTACCTTTTAACCTAGCGTAGCCGGGGAGTGCGCCTAGCAGGGACCAGATCTGCGCCCGAGGGAGGGAGCCGAGCGCTGGCCAGCCTGCCTTCCAGGGAAACACACACAACTCCTGGACCGGGCCCTTTGCTACTCCGGATAAGGACAAACCGGCCCTACGCACCAGGCCCCGTTTACACAGCGAGTCTGCAAACCGAATCTGCCCTGTAAAGGCACAAACTGCCGAAGGGAGCCAGATCCCTGGATTCAGAGCTGGACTCGGAGATCCCCGCCAGCCGGGCTCGGCGGCAGAGCAGGTCTCCTACCTGAAATAATCCATTTTACAGAAGATCTCCTTGTTCTTGATGTAGCAGCTGTTCTGCTGGCGCAGGGAGGTCCGGCACACCGAGCACTCCAGGCAGCGCACGTGCCAGATCAGGTTGTTCACCTGGGACAGACAAGGGGCCTCTGTGAGCTGGGCTTGGGGCCAGGCATGGACCCTCCTGCTCCTCCCCAGCAAGTCCCCCCGGCCACCCACCGAACTGGGCCCCATCCCGCCCTGCCCGGCGCTCACCTTGAGGAGGTACCTGTCCAGGATCTCCAGGCCGCAGCTGGAGCAGACGTTCTTGCCGGCAGAGGGGATGGAGGAAGAGGAGGAGGAGGAAGGCGGGGAGCAGACGGACGGGGTGGACGGGGTGCTGGGAGCCGAGCGGACATCTTCCTTATCCAGGGTGCTGGGCAGCGTCTCTCCGTCAGACTGGGACTGCGGAGAAAGCACCCCGAAGAGGTCAGCCAGGGAGTCCCCAGCGTCCCTCGGGGGTCCCATTCCTCCCCCGCGTGGGGCTCCTGCCGGGATCTAGCAGGACCGAGCAGCAGAACCCCAGAGCCACCCCCTGCCCTGTGATTAATACCCCCAAAGCCCGGCTCTGGAAGAGGGAGCCGCCCCATCTCCCTGCCCTCCGCAGGGCCAGTCCAATGGGGCCAGGGTTAAAACCCGGGGCCCGGGCCAAAGGAGTGGGAACAGCGCGCACCAGAGCCCGCTCCTCTGGAAGTCAGCGGCAAAGCTTCCGTGGGAGCCGGATGAAGCCCTACATGCCACCGGGGAGCTGGGGCAGCGGGTTGGCCGGTGCGCCCTGGCTGGCCGCTGCGCTCAGACCTTCGCCAGGTCCCGGGGCGCGCCGGCGGTTCTGCGGAGCCCGGCGCTGACAGCTCGCTCTCCTTGGGAGAGTTGCCGTCCGCTGTAGGTGAAGCCCCAGCTGCCCCATGACAGGGGTAGGTGCCTGCGCGCCCCAGCTATCCTGGCTCCCAGGAGCTCGCTACCTCCCACCCAGCTGCCTTGCAGCCTTACCATGATCTGGGGGTGCTTGCTGTCCAGGCAGCGGGAGCTTCCCTTGGAGAGGGGGCCGTCCTGGGCCATCACCTTGAAGGAGAGAGCGGGAGAGATTGGCTGGGGTTCTGCCCGCCTGGGCTTCATGGCACCCTATATAAACCAGCTCAAAACAATAAATAAGAACTTTCTAGTGGCCATTTAAATCCTTTGCAACAAAAGCTGCGTCTCTTTAATGAAGCAATTTGAATGTGGATTGAATTCTCTCCCTGCCTGCACTTAACCCGGGCCTCTTGAAGTAATCGCTCGGTTCCCATGCGAGCCAAGGCGCTGAAAAAACACAAACTACCTGCAATTAGAAATTGCCGTAAATGCCCAAGATAAGAGGTATCCAGAGTGTCAATTCCAGCTGTCAATCAGGGAATCCATCAGGCCACCCAAAGAATTGCAAATTTGATTTTTTTAATGGTAGTAATTAAAAATCGAAATTCTTCCCCCCGCGCTCTGAAACGCAGAATGCAGCAGAAAGCGCCTGGATTGAAAATCCTCCCCATTCAAGTGAGGGGAAAAAAACAAACACACTTTCTGCTTCCAGGTCTGGGCTTTAAAAACCAGCCCGTCTGCAGCTGATATTTAAAGCGCACAGAGGGCAGCAATTTTTGGATTCCTCGCCTCTCGTCTCCCCCCCAAGCCCGGCCCATTTGCGGTTATTAAGCCCCTATTCAGGCAGACAATGCCCAGCGCTTCCTCCTGATTTGCCTCTGTCTTTGCTAAATCGCTTTTTTCGAAATTCCTGAGCCATTTGCATAAACGTGCGGGGCTCGGCGGGTCGGTGCAGGCTCTGTCTCCTCGCCCGGCGCTCACCTTCCAGCCCCCGGGCACGGAGCCACTCGCAGCTCCTCCGAAGCCGGGCGGGGAGAGCAAACGAATAGAAGCCAGGATCAGCCCCCCAGGCTCCCCTGCCCCGCTCACCTTCCCCGCTGGGGCGCCGGCGTCCAGGGGCTGGCTGCCCGGGCGGAGCGGGGCCACCGGCTCATTCTTCCAGTACATGAACAGGGCGGCGCGGCCAGAGAGACGCGTCCCGCTCAGAGCAGGGACTCGGCGGGTCCAGCACTCGGCTCTTCCTCCTCCCGCTGCGCTCGCCCCGGGAGCTCAGGGGGTCCAGGGCCCTGCCCCGCCGGGGAAGGCCGGAGGCGGGCGCGGGGCTGGAGACGGCGGAGCTGGCTGGGCTGGAGCTGCCGGGAGAAGTTTCTCCAAATTCTTCCTTCCACTGTCCCCGGCGGGCAAGACGCGCGGCCGGGCAAGAGCAGGGTCCGCCCCGCGCCTTCTCCAGGGCAGCCGGGCGGGGGGTGAGCGGGGCGCCGGCGCTGGGGCAGGAGGCCGCGGGCAGCGCTAGGCAGCCGGGGAGCCTTGACCCCCAGGGCCCGTTAGACTCCCCCGGCCAGGCAGCGCTGCGAGCCGTCTGGAGCTCCCGGCAGTCCGCCGAGGGGCCGCCGAGCCGGGCGCTAGCCCCACCTTCGCTCGCCCTCTGCGCCCTGGGCGGGGCGGCCACCTGCAGGGGCAGCGGGCCGGGCACAGACACGTGGCGCCGGCTCAGGCGCGGGGACTGGCCCTGGCGGGGGCAGGGAGCTGCTCGCTGAGCCTTGGTCCCATAGGAGCTGCCGCCCTGACGGGCTCCGGCCCGGGGCCCGCTCAGCCAGCAGCCAGCCGGCGGGCACCGCCGCCCTTGGGAGACCGGAGAGGACTGCGCGCTCCCGCGCGTCTCCCCAGCATTATAGGAGGCGAGGGCTGGAGGTGACGGGGAGGGGCCCGGAGGGTTCTGCTCCTCTCTCCTCCTAGCTCGTAGGGAGCCAGCGCAGAGGCGGGGGAGTGACCTTACCTTTGTTCCCAGGGCCTGGGGGCTACCGCCGCCCCCTTCTGGGGCCTTGCGCAAGGCCCTGCGCTCCCAGCAGCCAGCCCGGCCCTGCGGGGAGGCCCGTTCATTTCTAGGGAGCTGCACCAGAGAGGAATTGGGCTC
The DNA here is from genome assembly GCF_002925995.2 of Terrapene triunguis. Taxonomy (NCBI): domain Eukaryota; kingdom Metazoa; phylum Chordata; order Testudines; family Emydidae; genus Terrapene; species Terrapene triunguis. The sequence continues at coordinate 15,096,072 of NW_020664589.1, forward strand.
TTCGGTCCTGACCCCCCTGGAAAGCAGCGAGAGGCCCGCTAAAGAGAGAGGTGCAGTGTGGCTACCTCGCCAAGGGGGGGGGGGGGGAATAGCCCTGAAGGGAGCTGGACAAAGAGAAATTACCCCCCCTGGTCAGTGGTTCTGTTTCAATAGGTTCCCAAACCGCCCCGGGGCGCGGGCTGTAAGGAGAGACCGTGCGCTCGCCGGTACTGAACGGGAAACAACTCCCTCTGCAGCCAGGTGCCCATGGGCCCGGCTAAGGGCCCGTTTAAAAGGGGGCTCCTGGGGTATTGCCGATTCTCACTTCTTTCAACCCAACTGGCTCAATCGTGATTAATGCTGTTGCGGAAGCAGTTAGTCTGTTCATTAGAGGATGCTAAATAAGTGAGCAACAGCCTCTCACACTCTTCATTAAATGGTGGTGTTAGTTTCCAACAAGGATTTACTGAAGCAACTGTAGCCTTTTCTGTACACTAAAATTGCAGCAGTTTAACTACAAAATTGGTCTGTCATTTGATTCAGTTTAACCCGTGCAAATCCCCGGTGTGAACGCGCTTACATCAATTTACCAGATACAACTACATTAGTTTGCGGCATCTTCAGACCAAAGGAAGAGCATCCAGGCAAGGTGGTTGCAGCAACGTAACAATGAATCCCCCACACACTTACTTCTAATGACATCGGTAGAATTCTCCTGTGTAGACAAGGCCCCAGGAGTTACTCATTTAACCCAACCTTTCCAAACTTGGGGGCTGGAGAGCTACGGTCAGACACCTGCAGCTTGATTAGAGCCTGAGCTCCACCCCATTGAACTGAAACGGGTTTGAAACCAATTTGGTTAAACAGGTGCTAGTCCACGTGCACACACTCCTTTTGGTTTAAGTGGTTTACTGCAGTTTAATTTAAACCAATTCCTTTATACAGTGATGTGAAACGGCAGTGCGCCTGGTTTAAATCACAAGAAGCGGGGGCACGCAGGGGCTGGCAGCAATGTAAGGACATTGGTTTAAAATCACACCTTTAGTTAACCCCCTGCAACTTTCTTGTGTAGACAATGCCTACAACTCCCAAATAAGGGGCCTGCTTTTCAAAGGCACTGAAGTTTTCACTGAACTTTAAGAGACTTTTCTAATAATAGGCTAATAGCATGTCTCCATGTCTGTTTCAATGGCAGCTCCCCCCTGAACAAATATGGGGACATAAGCCCCACTCCTTCAAAACACTTAATCTTCCATATATATAACATTCAGCATTAGAGCAGCACCACTGCCCTACTTTACTGCTTTGTGGAGAGGGTTTATTTTGCTACTTTACTATCTGCTTAGTTACCTAACTTCAGGCGCCCCCGTTTGAAGCTGGTGGATTTTGTGGATTTCTGCTAGGAGAACATTCACATTGGAAAGCAGACAGCCCCAGCCTGGCAGCACACCAGTTAGCTTTTCCATTGCAGTTGTATCTAGCAATCTTGGTTTAAAAGGGTTTCATTAGTAACATGATAATTCTAGAGCAGAGAACCAGCAGCAGTTCCACCATGAAGTAATTCTAGGAAAGTAACATGAGATGATGAAAGCTAGAGATGGATACTCGTGGTTATTAATTTTGACAGCTAAATTGGTAAGCAAGAGGGAAATCAGATGAAAGTCATTTTAGAGTAAATACAAGACATTACATTTAAACATTCGGGTTGTGACAAAAACTGAGGGGAACCAAGAAAATTCAAACGTAAGATTAATAGTCCACCCTTCCCTCAGCCCTTTGGGCCTCTCCACAATGACCTGACAGAAAGATAAAGTGGCAGCAGGAGCAGAGACAAGTGCAAAGGAACCAGCGCTGGAAAGAACAACTTAAGCCACTTCTCCATACTTACCGGTTCTGAATTAGCTGGGAATTCTTCAGAAAAGGAATGAGAAAATAAAGAAACTGCTCAGGACACAGCAATGAGACATGGGGTTGTATTAAGGAGATAAAGAATAATGCAGTGTTAGAATGGCCATAACATAAAAACAATGGCTAACTGGAGTTTTTTCTGTATTCGCTGTTGCTGTCTATGGAAATCAGGAGTGGACTCAGCGCAGAGAGCGGAGCTCTCCGATTTAAGCCTGGTTTACACTACAAAGTCAGGTCAATGTAAATCACCATGCATCAACCTAGTGATGCAGGTGTCTACACTCAACTATGCCTCTCACTGTTGTAAGTGTCCTACTAGGGCAACGCAGTAACACTACCTCCTGGAACGGTGTTGAACTGTGGTCAATGCAGTGCGAGTGTAGATACCGTGTGACCCAGGTCAACCCCAACAGTCCTCCTGCAGCTGTCCCACAATGCCTGACAGTGGCTGCTCTGTGACAGTGACAATTGTGAACTCCACTGCCCAGGGGTCATGGAAACCAGGCGCCACCCTCCTCCCTAGAAACTTCCCCGGGTATTTTTGAAATGCCTTTTCCTGATCCTTCACCTGGGTGAGCACACCTAGCAGCTCTCCCTGATTGTATGCAACTGCCCAACCAACCAGGCCAGCTGCATGCTCCAAGTGGGCTCCAGCCTGGAGCAGACATGAGCTATGGGATCTCCTGGACCTGTGGAGAGAAGAGGCTGTGCAGGCCCAGCTACAGACCAGCTGTAGAAACGTGGACATCTATGAAAAGATTGCACAGGGCATGCAGGAGAAGGGGCATCACAGGGATCAGCAGCAGTGCTGCAGGAAAGCAAAGGAACGGAGGCAGGCATACCATAAGGCCAGGGAGACCAACAGTCCATCTGGTGCGGCGCTGCAGACCTACCGCTTTCACAATGAGCTGCATGCCATGCTTGGTGGAGACTCCACCAGCACCTTGCAGCCCACCATAGATACCTCTGAGGAGCCTGAGAGACTGCCCTGAGCAGTGAGAAGGCAGAGGAGGATGAGGGACCTGTGGCAGGGGGCTCCAGCTACGCAGTGAGCCAGGGTCTTTTGGAGATTCCACCACAATATAGCCAGTCCCACCAGCCAAGCATGGATGAGCCCAATGAAGAGGAAAGAACCTCGGGTAAGTGTGTGCCTGCATGCTCTCTCACAGTGTTTAAACCGGACGATGATGTCTGGCCCATCCACAAGTTAGCAGGACACAGGTATCTGCCTTATTTCTTCTTCCACAGTAAGACGCTTTCCCATGTCACTCCATGATTAGTTTGGCAGGCACCACTGCAGGAAACAGTTTAGTGGAAAATGGTTAGAAGCCACTCTGGGGCACCAGCACAGTTCTTTGTGCCTTTGGAGTGAGGGAGTAGCTAAAATCACCACTGTCACGGATCCACTGGGTCAGTGTTATGGAACAGTCTCTGGGAGGAACCTTTTCAGTGTGCCAGCTCCATTACGGGTCTTACTCTTCCTCCAGGGTGAGCCACTGGACCTTTGGTCCTTCAGCACCCAGGCTTCACACCAGGAGATCCATTCAGCGCATCCAATTGAAACAGACCCCTGAGGGAGACCTGTACAATCGTAGGGAGCAATGCACCTCCTCCGTCAGCATCTGCAGTGACGCCCAGCCAGATTGGTCAAACAGAAGAGTTTATTAGTCCACTGGAACACAGCACAGGAAGCCCTTGGTTAGCACAGAGTACCGTGGAGTCGCATCATAGGCGCATTTAACTTACGCAATTTTAACTATACACACTCGGCAAAACTAAAAAAAAAGAGAAAAATAATTTAAATACTGTACCTGTAGTGCGGGCGATTCCGCCCGCCATTCCACTCAATGAGCATTTGACTATACGCGATTTTTGCCTTACGTGCTGACCTCAGAACCTAACCCCCACGTAAGATGTGACTCCCCTATAAAGAAACTTACACCATAGTCCATCCTGGTCGGCACAGAACCCAAAGCCCTGTCCCTCTGATCTCTCTTTTCCCAATGCAGGTGTACCCCCAGAAGCCCTTAGCAGCCAACCTTACCCACCCCCGAGCACCTCCTCAGTCCTTTGTTCCCCAGCTGGACAAACACTGCTGGGCTTTCTGCTTAGAGGTGGGCCATCCATGGTCAGTGGTTGCTAAGTATCAGAGTCATGGTGATTGGATTTGTCATAGTCTTCTCAGATGCTCCATTGATTTGGGCTCTAAGTTCCAGACAGCTAGGAGCCGTTCACACCTGTGTCTCTGAGCCTCTGCACAGGGCAAACGATCCTTTCTACCCCCTAGGTAACCCTGGAACACATAGGGGGAAACTGAGGCACAATGGATTAATTAAAAAAATTACAGAAAATCCCACTCCATCACAACCACTGCCTGTGGAGAATAGTGACATGCTCAGAACCATTGCCCTGTACTTGAACCCATGGAAATAGGGGCTGGATTTTATTGTTTTATGCAACCAAACAATTATGGCCTCATTTCCCTGCTCCTCGCCCTCTTGGCAGGCCATACTGACCACCGCGGTGACAGTACAGTGGTGCTGTGCAGAGGTGCTTCAAAGTTGAAGTGGCAATAAGCATGTCTTATTTAAAGTCTAATGAGCCTAAGGGTAGGGAGTTCTGAAAATTATCTTTTGCCTTCCACTGTGGCTGCAAATCCAATGATAAATCTGGGTTATCCATAGGTGCTGCCATTGCAACCAGGCGGGGTGGCCCCTCTACACCGATGGAATGCCTGCCCCTGACGTGGAGGAGAAAGCAGCAGACGAGGGAGGACATGCTCTTAGAGACCCTGCAAGCCAGTGCTGCATCAGCCCAGAGGGTGTGGAAAGTAGATACCAGACAGCCTGGAGAGGGGGGGCATGGACAGGAGAAAGGCCCAGGTTCTCAGCAGAAAAAGAACAGGGAGATGCACCAGGAGAAAAAGGGGCTTCTCAGGAGCAAATGCAGAAGCTGCAGACTCTTGCTGACCTACAGGTCCAACAGTCACAGGCTGGCCTCTCTTTGCAGTCAATGGAGAACTCCATGCCAGCACCTCCCTATACCACCACCACCCCCCATATCTCCCATGGCATCATCGGCCACATCCCTACCCCTACTGCCGCAGGCTGGGGGGACAGCAAGGAAAACCACAGCTTCACATACACTGACCTGTGAGAACCATGGTTGGCGTATGCAGGGCACAAAAGGACACAAATGTTTTCTCTCATTCTATTGTTAAAGTTTTGGTCCATTAATTTAGTTGATGTCTTGTTTTTTAACTGCGCATTATTATTTGGCCCTGTTTTTGGTACTCAGATGTTTCATTTTTGGAAATGAATTTCATCTTTATTACTAGCAGAATGCCTAGTGCTACTCGAAGCACACAGTTTCTTGTAACAGAACAGGACCCCAGAGCACACACGGTCAGTAAATGTACAGCAAGCCCTGCATAATTCAGATGTTCATTAGAAGGCAGTGAGATTCACAGACAACTCCTAACCCCCCCCCCCCCCCCAGAACTTCAGAGCCAGGCAACGCACTGACCTACACAACATAGTACTGTGGTTGATAAACTGCTTTTCCAAGGCCTCCCTCAGCTGCATGGCTCTGGGTCGAGCTCTTCTAATGGCCCTTCTGTCGGGCTGTTCACAGGCAGCCAACAGCTGCTCCATCTCCACCCCAGCAGCAACTTCTCCCCTTTTGCTTCACAGATTTTATGCAGGCTGCAATGGACAGCTGTAACTAGTGGGATATTTTTCTCACTGTGACCTAATCTAGTTAAAAGAACAGGAGTACTTGTACTCCTGTTCTTTTTGTGGATACAGACTAACACGGCTGCTACTCTGAAACTAATCTAGTTAGTAAACTCCACCAGCATCCCTTCAATCTACCAAAACTGTATTTAACTGTCATGCTGCACCTGCTGAGCTGGTAGTTGAATCTTTCCTTGGAGCCATCAAGGTATACGTATAACAGTGTACAGCTTCATGAGCCAGGGAAGCAAGGGGTAGACCCCGCCTCCCCCCATCGCCAATCACTATTGGCTTTGCCAATGGTAATCCACCGATCAGGGAAAAAAAGGCCTTTCTTGCAAGTTTCCTAACAGTTCTGGGTTCTTAAAGATGCAAGCGTCATGCACCGTTCCTGACCAGCCCACACTGGTATCAGTGCAATATCCCCAGTGCAACATCCTCACCAAAGCTTGCATACCTATAGAAAATTAGCCCCTTTTATTGATGTATGCTGTGGTGAGTTGGTCAGGGCCAAAATAGGGATGTGTATGCTGCCTATCAGGAACCCCATAGCTGTAAATCCATCCATAATGCCCTGCACAGTGCCAAGAGTCACAATCCCATGGCAACAGCCCCCACGGTGGATTTTCCAACTCCAAAATGATTTCCCACTGATCAGTAGCAAGCTGGTGTTGCAAGCTTCCACAGAGCAATCACCACTCACTTCTCCGCTGTCAGTGCAGCTCTCATTTTGGTGTCAATGCGCTGGAGAGCTGGCATCAGCTCATCCCACCAATCTAGGAACGTGGCCTTTCAAATCGGAAAGTTCTGCAGCCACTGCTCATTGTCCCAAACCTGATCCCAGCAGTCAGTGCTCATTTCTTAGGCCCAGACAACACGCTCCACCATCTGCAGCTGGTCTGTGCCAACCACCACCTTGAATTTTTTTTCACTACATCCCTTAGCAATCTATCCTCAAAGAAATCATATCCTCCAGGTTTGTGGTACTTCCTGCGGCTCTGCAAACATGAGAGGGTCATTTGGTCTGTGTTTGTAATATTCATGACAACAGTGCAGAGCTGCACAGGCTCCCTGCTTCCATCAGAGATGGCAGACAGTGACAAGTGCTGCACATGTTTGAGAGATTTAAAAAAAACATGAAAATTATGGGATAGGGGAAAGGAACTTAACCCCTGGGTCCCAGCCCCCTCTGTGCAACTCGTGCACGCCCCCAAAACATTGTGAAAATTCCCCAAAGGTATCGCGCCGGAGGGTAGCATGCTGCACAGTGGGATACCTACCCATGGTGCACCACACTTTGTGTCGATAAAAGCACTCCTGGTGAGTACACGAAGCACCGACACAAGCAGTCAAACACATATGCACACAAGCAATATACTAACCCTGGTGGCTTTACACTGACTAACTTGCATCGACCAACATTTGTAGCATAGATATGGCCCGAATCTCTGTCATAACCTTAATCTGTGGCTTTGGGACCAAACCTTCATTCCTTGGACACCCAAACTCCAGCTGTTGCTTAATCAAATTCAACCCGGGATCAGGGGGTGGATCTCCTCTGAAGTCTGAGTTACACACGTACCAAAAAGTGGCACTATTTACCTATGGCTGGTGAGGAATAATAAAGGTCTGCCCTGTGCTTTGGGAATGCAAAGCAGTAATTGTCAAATATTAGTAACTTTACTTCCTTTCTTCCGTGCGCTAAGAAAATCAAAGTTGGATCAGCTGTGATGGCGGTAAGAGCTGATTGTGTCACTCAGCATAGTAGCTAATACTGTGTGAGATTTCTAGAGTAACAAGGTAGATGAGATAATATCCTTTACTGGACCAACACCTGTTGGTGAGAGAGACAAGCTTTGAGCCACACAGAGCTTTTCTTCAGGTCTGGCAAAGGAACTCCCAGCATCACAGCAAAATGCAAGGCGGAACAGATTGTTTAACTGAAGCAAGGTGTCCTTGTGCAGTCTCGTGGATTCTCTTTCACAAAAGGATAGTGGCTCATGAGTTATATATATAACTAACCTTTCCCATAAGTATGCAGAGTCATGGGAAGGTACTCTTACTTGTTGGAAATATACCAACAAATACAAATTCTGAGAGTTGAAAGACGACAAGTTAAATCCCAGCCCATTTGCATATGACATTCATTCTTGGTCACCCCATCTCTAAAAGGGCAACCCAGAAGCAGTACATTGATGCAGGATGAGATCCCTGAAGAGGCAAAATTAGAGCTCTAGAGATGAAAAAATAATGGACACTAGCTTCACTGATTTCAGAACAAAGTGCAAAAGCCAGTCCTTTTCTTCACAATACCATCAGTGCCATGGATTCAACCCTCCAAGCCTCTAAGGTTATGTCTGTGGTGGATTTTTTTATATCCGATAGCTAACATAAAATGCTAGTGGAGACAACAAGTTGATCTCACCACCAAAAGAGAACTATTATCTTCAGTATAAAGTGTGCTTATGACACTATATGATCCATAAAGTTCTGTAGCGCTCACTTCTATAGAGAAGATTTACCTGACATTTTCTATCTCCCTACCATCCAATGCCACTAAATATTAGCAATCCCTTGTCTGAAAAAAACCCAAAATATTAATTTGAAATAGTTTAAGTATGAGGTAAAAAAAACCTCAAACTTACATGATTTTTGCTTTTGTAGAGTTTATAAACTTCTTGATTCTATTCCAAATGGCAGGCGAGGGCCAGCACCTCAGAATTAGAAATCCACTAAAATAATTGTAACGGAAGCACACAGACACACTTACCCGTATATTCTTCTATCAGCCTTGAATTGTGGCAGAGAATCAAAATATTCATGGGCACTGTGAAAGGCGTCACGTTTATCATTTAAAAATAAATGTTAGTTGGAGATTTGTTAGTCTGAAAGCGACTATATTCATTTGATTAACTGTGGAATCGTAAATCTATAAATGCTGAGCGCCAACTTCCCTTCAGCTTGTAGGGGAGGGGATTTACTGCAAACAAAGCACTCACGCCTGTCAAGATGCACCACCAGGAGTCCTACTGAAGTCTATTGAGGCTACCCCTGGTAGTCAGCCCTATTCCAAGTATGTGTTTGCAGGATTGGTCCCTAAAAAGCTAGTTAGAAGTAACAAGAATGAGAGAGACAAGGTAATTTCTTCCCCTTATCCCATCACCTGGAGTTGGGTTGTCATACTAGCATCCACCATCTTCATCTGTGAGGCAAAACTAAGGTCCGCCTGCTTACCAAGGGTAAGGTAAGGTAAGAGCCCTGGCACGCTGAAGGGTGTCAATCGATAACTGAATCATCACACAAAGCTTTTTTCTACCAATAGTGAAAACAGTTCCATTTACAACATCAGCAGAGCCCACCAACTGAGAGGTCCATTTACTCCAGTCATTCACCATCCTAGATTACTGGTTCTAGTAAAGAACAAATACACAGTTTAGACTTCTATTTATTCACAAAGAGCTGTAAGAGCCTCAGCAAATGATCGTATTTTAAATACAAATAAATATCACAGTAGCTTTTGAAAGGGAACACAACAGCATGCCTGATTCAAATGTAGCTATTTCTAAATTCATATTAAAAATAGAATTGACCAGCTTGTTTTAAATAATGAGTCTAAATCCTCTGAGGACTGCAAGTGTGAGACCATATCACATAAGTGTAAAAACCTAAAACAAAACAAAGATCCAGTCTGCAAAATTTTTTTAGCAGACAGCATTCTCATTCACAGGGGTGCTAAACCTAAAAGGAGGCTCACTTTCTTCAGATACCTGGGTAACAAGAAAAGTTAGAAATCAAACAATCACTAAAGACCTACTTTTAAACAATGATCCATTTCAGGCTTTGAAAACAGTGCATCTCTCATACAAGTGAGAAACTATGGTCTAGATAGATAGTTTAGAGGCTTTAAGGACATTTTATACAGAACTGTAATTATAAATTGCATTGTAAAATAGGTGAACAGTTTTAAGCATACAAACCTTAGTTTGCCATAAAAATGAGAAACATTTGGTCTAGAAACCCTGGGCAGTTTAGAGATAATTCTCTCTTGTTTGGAAATTTAATGGTTATCAGTCTGGGTAAACCATTCAGGCCTGACTGGCAAGGCAGAAAACTATATTACGGTTATAAGAACTTGCAGGGAGAGACTGGACACCATGGGAAAATAGAAGTATATCTACTGTACCAGTGCATGAAGCTGTCTCCATCATAACTCCCACTTGTCACGCATATCCAACACTATATAGTGCACATAAAGGAACTAAACGTTTGCAGTGTTATGGATCTTTTCTCAGATCTTTTGGTGTCGCAGAGAATGTTTAGGGAACAGGCTGCGCTGTGTGCTGTTTTAAGTGAAATGCCAGTCCATTAGAGATAAATTAAACACTTTCTAAAGCAAAGATAATCCCTACAATACAGTAGCACCGCTATGCCACAGATCCCTGTCACTCACATTTTCCTAACAGTCATAACCAAGCATCTTTGCTAACCAATCAAAAAAGGAATTGGCCTAGTTTGGGTGGATTTCTGAGGTAGTGTTTCTGACAGATATCTCTGGGGCAGCAACATTACAGTGTCACACTGTCACGTCTGGTTTATGGAGAATAACTTCTTAGGGGGATTACATTTATGCATGCTAGATATGCTACTGTAAAAACTTTAAACAGCATTGTCTCACAAAATTCTACTGTTTTGCATGAGATTTACAGATACATATTTTAAGTGTTGCTATTTTAGAAGCACAGAGTAAAATTCAATTATGTATAATAAATTAATAATTCCAATGCACTGAGAGACACACTTGGATTTCTACAACTGTTCTGAAATATTAACATTTAAAATCCTTTTGCTGTCCCATGGCTAGATCTGGCTTTAATTTAACAAATCGAGGTGCAAAACAGATTTGCTGCCTTGTGTATAAATATTGCATGTATATTTGCTAAAGACATTGAAAAACCCATTTAAAGTTAGTTGTATGGAAGATGAAAAGGACTTTTTATGGTAACTAGTGAAGGTTTATCAAAACTCAGTGTTTTCCCTCTGCTTAAAAAATATTTAAACCAAGTGGAACACTTCCTATGTTTGAAGGGGGGAAAAAAAAAAAAGGTACTGTCTTAAATTTAACACTCCGAATTAAAATGGAACATTCCTTGTTTTTGCTTTTCTATCTGCATACTGGCTAATGTTTCTGGTCTTACTAATGAAACCAGACTAGCAACATGGATTGTCTAAATGTGAGTCACAAGTTTTGGATAGAACCTTATTTTTTCTGGACAGCATTCAATTCTGTGCATACACTGACAGTTATCAGAAAATTTAAAATGTTATGTTATAAAACACTGTAGCGTATACAGTGAGATTGGGAGGGACAGTGCCAGCTGAGCACAATCTACAAAGTACAAAAGCACTGGAGGATTTCAAAGGTGTATAAAACAGTCTTTCTTGCTACCATTATCCATTCACAATCATCATCTTCTAAGTTTCCAGGCAGTTCTGGAGTAAGGAGTAATCCTTTTTTTATCGGGTGGTTTGAAGTAGGAATAAGCTGGTGGTGCTGGATATTCCGCATCTGGATTCTCTGCCATCATTTTCAGCTTGGCTTCAATGGCTTTTATTTTTGCACTGACACTAGAAAGGGGAAAAAAAGTGGAAGAGATAAAGTCTAGTTTGTCTTTTACCAAAGACTGAACAATGTTCTCAAATAATTCAATATCTCTTGCATCAGAATATTCAGATGTGTCAGGAGTAGTTAGAAGGTGGCTAATGTTACCTTCAGAAAGGGGGTAAAGGTGGTAACCAAGAATCTACCAGCATAAGGATTGATGTACAATTGCATTTTGAATGCTTTGCACGTTTTTGCTAGTGGAAGATCTGAAGTGCAATACTGCAAACAAAATAAGGATCCCCCTCAGCAAACAGATGTTCTCTTGTTCGCTTTGAACCAGGAAAGCATGCCTAAAGTCTTCTCACTACATGCAAGTAATGCTACTTTACAACTGGTCTGAGCAAGTTGTGATACCCCCCTGGAGTCAGCCTCATACAAAGCCACTGGAAGTCGCAGGGAAAAATGCAAGCCAGACACTTCCTTCAACCTCAGAGTCAATGGAATTTTCCAGTCCTGGGTTCCAGCACAACTGTGCTGCCATTAATATGGAGAGACTGTTTTTCCAGCTTTGCCAGAGCTCCTTGCAAAGGAAGAAAACTCCTCTGCCCCATCCCAAACTCCCAGAGCCCTCTGGCACCAACACCCTCCTACTAGGTAGGGCCAGGACAGCACTCCCTTCTTCAGCTCTCGTCAGTGCAGCTCCTCAATCAGAGCACTGGGTGTTTACTACAACTCCTACGTTCAGCCAGTGAAAACAGTCCCAAATGACAGTGACCAGCAGAAAATGGCTAGTTCTAGTGCAAATTTCTATAAATTTCAGCCTAGTTTTCTTTACTTACTGGCAATCCAGTTATACCCAGTCCTAATCCCCATATAATGCTTCATTTATAGAGTGCAGAATAATTATACACATTTATATAAAACATTTAATTCAAGGGTCACAAAGTGCTCTAAAAATATTAAACCTCACAGCTTCCCTGTGTAATAGGTAAACAGTACTTTCAATTATATGGTTTCTCTTAGTGGACTATAGAGTGACTTCTTTTCTCACTTCTTTATGTGGAGTCTTTCCTCTTGAATCTGCTCTTTTAGATCCAATCTTTTGCAACCATGATTCAGAACTGTTATCTGATGAACAGAGCATAAAGTTATCTGCCTGTTTATTCCTTTGGAGATGTTTAACTTGTAAATCATCAAGGAAACTCATCTTAAGAGATCAGGCTAAATCAAAATTAAGTAAGGAAGCATCTAGGCATGTAGTTTTCCCATTGGACTACACGCCTAGATGCGTAACAAAGGGAAGTTCAATGGGATTAACTCTCTTTCCTGACTTCCAATCAAGAAAAACACACACAAGTCTAAAAGGACAAGCTCTATATTGAGGAAGAAATAGACAGGTGGGGAATTCAAAGATCCATAACAGCTCCCCCCCCCCCCAAATACTTTCTGGCACTGAATGTGATGCACAGTCCTCTACTCCTGCAGGTCTCTCTCACTGCATTTCTCTTCAAGACCAGGGCTCTATCATAATGAGAAGTGTTCAGTATTTTTCTAATCCAGCATTTTCACTTTCATTTTGGAGATGACAGGGAAACAGGAACATGTTTTTCTCATCTAGAATGTTCTTCTAGAGTCATAAGTGAGAGAGGCTGGAACAGTTTCTAGGGCAGCTGAAATTTCAGTATTCAGATTATTACATAGTGCACACTCTAATAAAGCAGTGTTCCTATTGTGGCTACCAGGAACTGATAGAGACAAATGGCTATTACTGAAATACAGCTGAAAAATGTGGGCATCTTTGGCCAGGTGTGGTCATGTGACTGTGATGCATTACTTTTTTTAAGTGTATCAGGGGTTTCATGTATCAATAAAGAGAAAAGTTAAGTGTCAAAATTGCTCTGCATCAGATCAGTTATTTTGCAGCCTGACCCGCATTCAATAAGTTACAGTAGTTATAGTAACTGATTTAGTTAGGATCCAGAAAACAAAACACAAAAACAAAAAACCCCAATTATGGGCCCATTTCTGCTTCCATTGAAGTCAAAGGGAGTTTTGCCCCTGGGCTGACTGGTTTGGTCACATTTTAATTATGCAGGTTCCTACCTTAGGTGAGACTGGGTTGGCTCAGTGCTGGAAGACGGTTCAAGACTGATTGGAAGAATTTTTTCATTTTTATTATGATCATATCTCTGCGGGTGAGAAAAGAGACTTTTAGTAATGATATTGCTAAGTGAACTTGGATTGAAGACAAAGGCTCAGAAACACCAGGTTTGCCAACGGACACACTTCCAGTCTGGATTAATCTCATTTTATATTCTGCTGGCAAGCAAGAGTCTGTACAACTTTTACCAAAAAGCCTTTAGGTTAAGCCACACAGTAAAATGTAATGGTCCTAATGAATGTATTTGTTTTATTTGAAAATGCTTCTGTTTGGCATTCACATATAGCTAGGATGCTGTATGATTATCATGTGCACTTGATTTCGGATCATTAAGGCTTACCCTACCACCATTTAACATGCTTAGAGTTGCTTCTTATGAGCATGGTGTGTGGTGGTGGGGAAATATTTGAAGTGCAGCATGTAACAAATAGAGCCATTGGCCCAAGGCAGGGGTTCCCAAACTGGGTTTGCGGCTTATTCAGAGTAAGCCCCTGGTGGGCTGCGAGACGCTTTGTTTACCCGAGTGTCCGCAGGTACGGCTGCTTGCAGCTCCCAGTGGCCGTGGTTCACGGTTCCCGGCCAATGGGAGCTGTGGGAAGTGGCGCGGACCAGGCCACCGCTTCCCGGAGCTTCCATTGGCTGGGAACGGTGAACCGCGGCCCCTGGGAGCTGCGAGCGGCCGTACCTGCAGACGCTCAGGTAAACAAAGCGTCTCGCGGCCTGCCAGGGGCTTACCCTGAACCAATTTTGGGAACCCCTGGTCCAAGGTAAGCCTACCATAGGGTACTAATAGATATGACCTTTGTAGAAGCACAGCGTAGAACTAGAAGGGAACACAGAATACTTGTTTCCTGTACGAATGCAGTCATATGGAATTCCCCTGTGGAAAAGTAACGCATTCAACAACAGTTCAGAACCAGCCCCCTTCAGCAGAAGGCAGTTTGTGAGCCTCTCTTTTCTGACAGCAATGGGCCTCCTGAAATATTTTCAGTGTGTTCTGCTTCTGTCTTTCGCTTGGCACAAATTCAGGTTTGTTTTTCTGTAGAACTGCTCAAAACGACAGCATCTAGTAAGGTTTTTTTCTTTTTAAAGCCTTGGCTGTTCATCTTAAAACTAAGTAGCGTGGTGCTGGTATTATCTAAAATAAACACTTGTCACAACAGGCAAAAGCCTCCTGCAGTTAAATCTTTCCATTCAGAGAATTGCAAATGCTGTTGTAAACTGAACTAAGGTATTTTGCACATTATTTGCGATACTCCCACACTGCTTGTGCATTAGGTTTTTCTGCAGAATTCCTCTCTAAGCAAACATTTGCTGTACTGACAAATTCCATTTATGGTCTGACCATTTTTCATGTCTTCTGACAGTGGCCAATGCCAGGTGCTTCAGAGGGAATGAATAGAACATGGCAATTATTGAGAGATCCATCCCTTGTCATCCACTCCCAGCTTCTGGCAGTCAGAGGCTAGGCCGTGGTTCTCATCCTGTGGGCCACTTGCGGGCCAATCAGTACAGATCTGCAGCCCATGTGACATCCTCAGGACCATACAGGTAGTATTGGATGTGGCAATGGTAAATAGGTTGAGAACCACTGGGCTAGAGACACCCAAAGCATGGGGTTACATCCCTGGCCATCTTGGCTAATAACCATTGATGGACCTATCCTTCATGAACTTATCTAATTCACTTTTGAACCCAGTTATACTTTTGGCCTTCACAACATCCCCTAACAAAGAGTTCCACAGGTTGGTTGCGCATAATGTGAAGAACTTCCTTTGGTTTGTTTTAACCTGCTATTAATTTAATTGGGTAACCCCTGGTTCTGGTGTTATGTGAAGGGGTAAATAACACTTCCTGATTCACTTTCCCCAGACCATCCATGATTTTAATAGACCTCTATCATATCCCCCCTTAGTCATCTCTTTTCCAAGCTGAAAAGTCCCAGTCTTTTTAATCTCTCCTCATGTGGAAGTTGCTCCATACCCTTCATCATTTCTGTTGCCCTTTTCTGTACCTTTTCCAATTCTAATATATCTTTTTTGAGATGGGGCGACCAGAACTGCATCCAGTATTCAAGGTGTGGGAGTACCATAGATTTATAGTGTGGCATTTACCGTCTTCTTGTATAGAGGCGCCGACTTCCCCAATTCCTGGGGGATGCTAGACCCCCACTCTGCCCCAGGCCCTCCCCCCACTCCACTCCTTCCCGCAAACTCCCACTCGCTCCCCGCCCTGTTCGCCCCCCCACCCCACCTCTTCCTGCCACCACTCCTCCCCCTTCACCCAGTGCTTCCTGAATGCTGCTGAACAGCTGATCCATGGCAGGCAGGAGGTGATGGGAGGGAGGGAGAGGGGCTGATCAGCGGGGCCGCCAACAGGAGGGTTGGTGGGGGGAGGAGTTGATCCGCGGGGCTGCTGAGCACCCACTATTTTTTTCCCGGGGTGCTCCAGCCCTGGAGCATCCACAGAATGGTTCCTAATATGCTGTTCGCTTTTTTGACTATTGCTGCACATTGAGCAGATGTTTTCAGAGATCAACTATGACTCCAAGATCTCTTTCTTGAGTGATCTCCTTCAAGATCTCTTGCTAATTTAGATCCCATCATTTTGTATATATAGTTGGGATTACATTTTCCAATGTGCATTACTTTGCATTTATCAGCACGGATCAAACTTTGCAAGTAGTTCTTACTACAGTGCCTCTCAGAGCAAAACCAACATGTGTCAAAATGAAAGGTAAAGGTGATTTGTTTTTAATAAGAAATGTGATGCTTTATAAATCAGAAGTAAAAATCTACCACCTGCAGTGCTTTAGGAAGCAGAACAGAAAAACTAGGAGATGCAGAATCAGTGACATACCCTGTCCAAAAAACAGTACTGGGGGAAGAAGTGATCTATATCCTCAGCTTCAAGACATAAGCCCACCACTAGCTGATCTCTTGTGGGCAAGTTATTATGGAGATTCTAAGACCTTCTAAAGTACCTGGCGAGAATTGTAGACAGGAAGCTGGCTTTGATGGATCACTGGTGTATTCCTATGTGCCAGTTCCCAGGTTTCTAAATTTTACTGGGATTATATCAATACAATTGATAAAAATCTGATCCTTAATATTTAGCACGTACAACTGATTGTGACAAAAGACAAGCAGTCTGCAGAAAACATTCAGTACACAATTTCTAAAGGGTCAAAATATTTAAGGAATAAGATGGGCAGCAACATTCGTATACCAGGATATGAACAAAGTAAAAGCTGAAAATAAGATCACACAAGAAGCTTACACAAGTTCTGAATGCTGAAGTGAAAAGTTAAGAGTACAGAGAAGGACAATTATGCAACTCTCCCTGCTTTTGATCTAGCACAGAGAGAAGATTTTTGTTTCAAATTATGCATCCTCATAAGGCTGTTGAGGTTTGCAGACAAAAGCTTACCTTTACCTGTGCGTGTGCCCATCGCACCACCAGCTTCTTGGAGAGGGCCAGCTTACCATTGAGACACTGGATTGCTTGTTCTGCTTCCTGCACCGGAAGACAGTTCAGAAAAGTCAGTTGGTTTATTTATTATCAAAATCTGTCCAAGGACCCTTTCTTCCATGTACAAGACTGATTTACAGGGACAGCTGACAAACATCATACAAACAATCTATGCTATTGTTCAGTTAGTGTTTCTGGGAATCCCAAACACCCATGCAAGCTACAATGCCCTCAAACCATTTCAGAGATTACTCACAAGGAAAACTCCTTTACTCAGATCAAAATAAAAGCATCACAGAAACTTCCAATGAGCCTGGTGTAAGGAACATTGGAACAGTGTTTCAAGGTTTAAAGTTGCTCTGTTTCCTATGGGAAACACCTGCAATTCACTATTTGTATTTCACTCAGTATTGCTCGCCTAAACTATTGACTTTACACCTGGACTCTGTTCAGTAATCAGTATTAGAAAGATCTGAGAATGAGACAAAGAGATAGAAGATGAAGGTCAGCCACAGACCACACAATACATCATGGATTTCCTGAATCCTTAATATTAACTGGCTGATCCAGACCAAACCCTACTGGATCCTGCTATTTCTTCCTATCCAGCTTATTTGTCTGTAGCTACCTCTGAAAAATGAGCTTCAAAAGGTTCAATTAAATTGCTAAAAAATTGCAGAAGATGGGGGTCGGGGGGAGACAATAGTCATCAGTATGTTGTTTGCTTTAACTTTGAGTTAATTTCTTGCTCATTACTTTAAAAAGCATGAAAGTTAGAATTACAACAGCATCTTTCACTTATTCTGCTGCCTCAAAGTGCTTCTATGCAGTGATCCCACTACTGTTAGCAACCTTCATTGCAGTATTATTTTCCCCAGTTCCTCCCTTCCATGCATCAGTGCTCCAATGTTACTTCCTGAACCACAAGGGAGTGATATTGAGCTGTATGTTGTGGCTTTACCCCACCTCCTTATTGGTGATACAGCAACAAAGGAGGAAGGCTGCACCAAACAAACACACTTTACTTGTGCAGCTCACAGCTAGACCCAATCCTAGTTGAACTGTGACAACGTTTGTGACTATGATACTACAGGTAACCGAAATTTCAACCCATCCCTTAGAATGCAAGATAAACCCCACAGAGGTCAGAAGGGAGTACACACTCCCAACAGGTGCACAGCATTACACAGGTGGAGAATTGTACGAGGGCGGGGGTTTGTGAAGCATCAGGGGCTGGAAGAGTAAAATATAGGGAGGAAACAGCAGCAGTAGTCCTAGGTTTAGTATGCTACACAATTTGAAACGAAGAATTTATATGGGTTATCAACAAGCACCGTAGTACCCTACTAGACTACCATCCAGTAAATCTAATGGCTTGCCCATTAGAGTTAATGTCAAAAAGCTTTAATAAAACAGCCCCAGAGGCGGTGGGGGAACCATAACTGTTACTTCTAGGCACTGCACCATATGGGTGGAGTGGGTATGCAGAGGAGTTTATGTATTGCAAGGCACTTGGGCACCTCCTTTTTCCCTTCATTATTGTCTTCCATCTCATCTTTCAGTTGATGTAGTTAATTTAGACAGTAAAGGTAATCAGCCAGTCACAAGGATCAAATGTTAAGAGAAAAAAAGCCAACATACCTGCTTGGTTTCAAAATTCACAAAACAGTATCCTCTGGGCTGCCCCTCCAATGCACCTGACTTATGGAACAGAAAGTCAAATTGCTTTACTTTGCCAAATTTCTGAAGGAGTTTGAGGAGATGGTATCTGAAAAGAACAACACAGACATTTATAGGCAACCTTGCACAGGGGGTTACAAGAAGGAAATTTAAAAAACGTGAAGAAGTCACCACATATAATTCAGTGACTTAAATCCTGTCTCATGTGTGTTCTCTTAAGAGTATGCACCCACTTCCATATATTTGCCAACCAGTCTAGTATACAACATCCCTCTGATAGTCACATCTCAGAGGTACCCAATGTCATCAGTGACTGTTTTGTCAACTACGGCACAAAAGCCTTAGAACTCAATCCATCCCCAGCAGTGCCATCTGAAGGGTTTGCAATCTGGGCTAAGTTGTGAGTCAGTCACATTTGCCTGACACCCAAATCAGAGAATCAGCAACATACTGGAGGACAAAACTCCATAAAGTGACTGAGAAGTGACAGAAGACCAGATAGAAGCTGGTCAAATTTCGCTTTTATGTCAGCCCAGTGAGACCTAGTGATACGTTTCTGGTTGAGGCATATAACCATTGACATGTGCTAACCGTTTAATTTTAACTATGGACATGAAGGTTACAAGCACGTCGATTTAACATTATCTTGTACTATTAAATGTGTTTTGTTAAGCAAAGTATAAAAACCAGCCACACAACAGCACATACTGCTAAGATTTTGCACTTGATTTGTCTGCTTTGCAGGCTAGTGCACTAGACACACAGAATAAGGACTAATATTGTTGGTTGAGTTAAAGCTATTTCTGCAAGTTCTCTGAACTTTTGTTGTTTCCTTCCACCAGTCTCTGGATGATGGCAGCTGATTTGAGAAGAAAATAACTGGACCACACTTCACCTGGCTAGACGTCTTCCTCCATAACAGGAAGTATTACCTAGGAGTTACAGCAGGGAACTGAATCAGGACTCTTGGGAGCCAGTGCCAGGTCTAACAGTGACTTGCTGTACAGGATTAGCAAGTCACCTGACCTCTCTGTGCCTATTTCCCACTATGTTAAATGGGGAGAATAGTTGCCTCTCTATCTCACACTTAATGTTTGCAAAACACTGAGATTCTTGAATGTAAGTAAAAAAATAAATAAAAACCAGCATATGCACAAACTCAAATTCAGTGGTTGACCCACAACTGCCAGCGTGTCAAGGACTGTCAGCAAGACACATGAATCACAAGAGCGCACAGACATTTTCCCTAATTAAAGCCTGTTTCAAACATCTTTTCAGACTACAGGCAAGAAAGTTCCAGGAATCTGAGTAAGCTTCCAGGACTGGCCAAAGTGGACATGCAGGATGTGTGGTGTTAGAGCAGGGGTTCTCAAACAAGGTTATTACATGGGGGTCGTGAGCGGTCAGCCTCCACCCCCAAGCCCCGCTTTGCCTCCAGCATTTATAGTAGTGTTAAATACAAAAAAAGTGTTTTTAATTTATAAGGAGGGGTCGCATTCACAGGTTTGCTGTGTGAAAGGGGTCACCAGTACAAAAGTTTGACAAACACTGTGTTAGAGGGTGACGGTGCAGCAAATCTTCAGGCCAGTGGTGGATGTGGAAGTTGTTTCAGACTGGATTAAGCAGATTTTATTTGATTGCACAGATGAAATCCTGATGTGATATTTCCTACACTATGTTCTTCCAAAAGACCTGTAAACACTCAATCGCTGCTTAGGGGAATATGAACATAATAGACATCAGAAAATATATTGAAAACGTCTAAGCAAAAATGGAGGAATTAACAAGATGCTGGCAAACTTCACCACTCCCTCCCTTCCTGTTGCATCCAAGGCTACCCAACCAACAAATCCAGACACAATTTAACATCCATTTCTAGGATGTGGACTCCAGAGGTGCTAAATTCCTCAAGATATGGAGACCATTCCTTGTTGCATCCTCCAGACCCAAGAAACATTTTGAAATTCCAGGGCCTTTTGAAAGCCATTTTCACGTAATTAAGTAATGTTTTATTAACTATTTTTAGGAGTATGAAAATAGAGCCCTGACCAAACTGTTCTTTCCCCAAATATTGTTTCAAAGTAGAAGGAAACAATGTTTCTGACCATATTTTGTTCAGAAACAAAAACACCCCTAACTTATATAGCTACCTTGCCAAAGGGAACAGAGTTTGTTTTTCTTGTTGGAGCCCACACATCCAAATAGTGACTATTTATTTTTACTTTCTTGGCAGCAGAGTGGTAGTTTGTAACTGTCCTAAAAATACAATAATCTGGAAGATATCTCCAGCAGATTATATTTAGGTCACATTTGACACAAACACCCTTTATCATCAAGCCACAATTAGCCAAATTTCTACAAATGCTGGCTAAATCTATTCTAGATGAACTAACCAGAACTGCAGTCTTGTATGAGTAAAAAATGGCAGGCTCTGTAGATGCCTTTTAGCTATTGATACTTTTAGATCATTAATAGTAATCAAAAGTTTAACCAATGGGGTTTACAAGTAAAATGAAATTTAGAAGTGAAGGAAGACCTGCCAAGGAAGTATGTAGTCTGAAAAAAGTGGTCTGCTGTAAAAACTCCATGCTTGAAAACTTTATTAGACCAATCACTTGGGCTACATGGAGCTTTGAGCTAGTCACACAGATGTGGCCCTCTCAGATTGCTGCAGCCAACCTCAATTTCCACTTCCTGTCATCTGATGTAAATGTGAGACAAACCAGCAGCTCTCCCATTTCCTTTTCCTTTGGCCTTCCTCCTGGCACCCTGAGCGCTATTCAAACACACTCAAGGCTTCCTCTGAACAATGCTATCCCAAGGATACTGAAAAGGTACCGGGCCACATGCTAAATCTATTATTACTGGGAATTTTCCCCCATAGGGAGCCAGTAAATGTCTGTAACAACAACTTATGTACACATTGTTTTCTAGGTAAAACTCATCAGGTTGGAATCTTAAACAAGTAGCTGCAGAGTGGAGGAAGGAGAAAAACATACTCTAGAAGCTTACACACAGAGCCATTCGATGGCCACTAAGAAAATGGAAGTCATACGTGTGTAAGTGTGTAACAAAGTGCAACACTGTAAATACAATATTTGCCTTTCCAAAATATTCTTCAAGTAATAACCTCAGAATGCTTTGCAGACAATAAGCCTCAACTGCTGTGAGGAAGGCAACTGTTACACCCATTTTACAGATGAGTAAACTAAGGCACAGCAAGATGAAGTATCACATCACAGCAGGTTAGTGGCAGAGAGCAGAATCCAGATGTCTTAACACCCAGGACTTCACTTTAACTCCTAGAATAAAAGTTCCCAAACTGCAGTCTGTTAACAATGGGTGGTCTCCAGAAGACTTGCTGATAGTCAAAGACAGATGTCTGGTCACGTGACAGGATGGAGAAAAAAAAATAGGATTTAAAAAAAAATCAGATTTGTTTTAAATTAAATACTTTTTCTTTTAAAAATAAACTAATTTAAAATTAATGTTGAAGTTATGACAGCCTGTATTAAAGGCCTAAATTTACTATAATCTATTAAAATCATTTAAATAAAAATAATGTTCAAGCAGTACATTTGTTGCCAAAGTTTAAAGAAAGTCAAATCACTGAACTGTTGGAAGTCACTGGCTAAGCACCTACAACCAGAGCTTGTTGAAGTGCTAAACTTGCTTTTGACAGCAGTATACTCATCTGCAGGTGCAGAATATTTGTTTAATTTCAGTTTATTTTACTAGTTCACTTCAATGACTAGGCCATTTAAAGTTGAGAAACTGATCGTGAACTGAAAAAGCAGGAAAGCTGGTTTTCCTCTTCCACTCTATTAATAAAAATGAGGTGAGAGGATGAGAGCTACTAGTTCTAACGTCTAGACATGGTGACTAGAAACAATCAGTTCAGTTCATTAATTACAGATACTTCCTTTGCTTAATAAAGCAATTAGTTTTTAAAACAAAACATGTTTTGATTTTTTTTCTTATGTATGCATCAAAATTGAGATAGTTTTAACTAAAAAATATCATTTTAAAATGCTCTTTTAGTTCATTTTAACTGAATTCCAATTTCCATCCAAATATAGCTTGATACAAATCATAAGTAAAAAAATCATACTCTAGTAAATAAAATATGTCATTCTTTTTTTAACAAAAGTTGTGGAGAATTCAGAATCTGAATAAATGCATGTGAAAATATATAATTGCTTAAATAAATGTGGATAGTTATAGTGTATCCTCCTGGTTAGCAAACAGAATCACCAAATTTGGCATAAAGACTACATTTAACTGCAAGTCAACATGATTTTATGGTTACCAGCCAGTCAGAATCAACCTCCTTTAGGAACACTCAACCCACTCTACCACATAATGCTGGTTTACCCTCTTTCCAGCTGCTACGCTGCATTAGACACTTTCCTAATACTATTTTTTCATGTAAACAATTGCTGTAGTTGCCACTGAGATATTATGAAGGAGAGGAGGAGAGGTTGTGCAAGTATGACTGGGAGAGGATATGTCCATGGGAATCTCACGATTAAGATGCAGTACAGACCATGAAAAAAAGAGAAATTCTGTGCGAGTCCCCTAATAGAATCATGGCCATGGTATCTGCATGCGATTCATTTTTGCCTGGGCAATAGTCTCCTGAACTCCACATACTGGTGATTAGTAATCTGTGGGAAGCAACACTCCCTATGCTTAATTTACAACTTTTTAATATTCATAATTGTCCTGAGATTTGTGCTCAAACATGCACATTTTCTACTGTCTTTACAGCACCCAATTTGTGAACATGGGTTGCTCTTTAAAGGGCTTCATGACTGTAAGTACTCAGTGTTGGGTCCTCCATTTAAATAAATACATTTAAACCCAGTTCTTGAGGAATAACACCAGCTATTGGCATCAAGATGGTTTTACTCAATTTACAAAAAGATGCAACATACAAATTCCAGTGGGCAATTCCCTGAAAAAACAGGGATCGACTGCAAACAAGGACTGACATTTAGTTTTTACATGTACTTGTCCTCCTGATTGGTAAGCACAACTAGGATCCCTATGAAGGGCAAGTAAAAGCACGTCAGAGATCTTTTCTTATATGTAAACTTTTACTGAAGTGACATGAAAGATTCAGTTTCTTTACTCAGCACTGACGGTTCCAAGTGAAAAGGGCGCTGCACAGAAGTAAATTGAAAGTTTTTTTTAAGCCCTGTAAACGATTTTGTCCTCTGCTGAAATGATTTTTAACTGTACAGTATTACTCAGCAAAAGACTAGCAATCCCTGTGTTTCCTACAGCAACAATACCCTGGGTTACAGGAGGAACTACAGTACTTCTTTCACTGTTAGTGAAAATAGAATACTCCCACAAAACTGTGACTCAGACCTTTGTTACGCTAACACTAGAATACCCATAGG
This sequence comes from Terrapene triunguis, assembly GCF_002925995.2. Taxonomy (NCBI): domain Eukaryota; kingdom Metazoa; phylum Chordata; order Testudines; family Emydidae; genus Terrapene; species Terrapene triunguis. Next base: position 15,120,015 of record NW_020664589.1, read on the forward strand.
TCTTAACCCAGAATTACAAAACTTTACACGAATACAATTCATTTAAAAACAGACATTGCCAATAATGTGCAATTTTTTTTAGTGACTATTTTAGTGCTGGGAAAAAACTCCTCAGCACAGGTACAGAATGAGTAGCAGCTGTGCAAGAGTCACCCACAACTACTCACCAATATGTTTCAATTCTGTTATAGAGGGACCACCTCCGAGGGTGAAAGTGGAATTCAGCCCTCTGCCTCAGCTGAGACTACCAACAAGTGGACCAATTAATGCAAAAGTAACAGTGCTCTTTTTTTTTTTTTTTTTTAAACGAACATCTGATCACCAGAAGGAAGTGGTCTGAGACACACCAAACTAATTTCACACAGGTCACCTAAGAGCTGCCAGATGGTAACAACGTTCAGCCATTATTGATCTGGGCTGGATTTGAAGTGATGATCTACAGTAAGAGGCTCTAACAAAAGGTCTTAAAACAAGATGTAAGAACATCGCAGGAAGGAATGCCAGAGGAAGTTATACAGCCAATCTATTTAACAAGCATATTATACTCCGTCCCTCACACTGACCCTGCATCCTAAATCCCCAAGGACTTCACAAACAAATATTTCCAAGGGGCCATATATCTAATCATATCATCTTATGCAATTATTGAAGGCAGACAAACCAAAGAAAAACAAATGTGGGGCAAAAAATGGTAATTAATGCAAAAGAGGTGGCAGTAGCCCAGAGCTGAACGACTGAAGAGGACATTACATTAATGATGGACTCCACTTAGAGACACGATTAGAACACTGCTCCCTTAAAAGGAACTGCACTTAGAACAAAAATGTAGCACTTGCAAAAACATAAGGAGCAGAACAAAAATTGGTTCCATGACTGACACACATAAGATAGTCTAGGAAAAAAACCCTATTTTCTTGAAGTGTGTAAACCCTTGATTGTTCTATAAAAACTCCTAAGATTTTTAGTGAACCACACAACTAGCATCTAATATTTTTACAGCAATCCACCTACCTCCCTGAGATTTTAACCGTACACTTCAAATGTTCAGATGTGTTACCACAAAATTTAATTTGCATTTAATCATTCCAAGGCCATGGAAATGTGATGCTTACACATTTATTGTAGACAGAAAATCTTGAGATTAGGGTCATATTATATTCTGCATAGCAGCTGTTCAGTTACTATGTTAGTTAATTCCCTGTTTAGTCCACACCCAACTGCTGACAAGGACAAGATAGCAAAATAACCACCTCCTGCAAAGTGTCCCAACAAGTCTAAAGTTCCTGAACACATTTTTAGAAAAATAAAAGGATTCTTTTCATCTCCAGATTTCCCGTCTCAGAAGTGGCTCTGGGAAACTTCATGTCAAATGCACTGACAGTGTGGCTACATGAACTCTCTCACAGGACAACCGTGCAGCAGGAGCTATACTCTATCTGCTGTCCATCTCTGGAGCCCTTTCTTACTATTTCACGCCTCTCCCTAGGAGGTACTGAATCATGGTGGTACCCAAGTACTATCCTGGCACCCAGTGAGATCCAAATGAAACAAGTCAGCAATTCAGGCTAAGCACACTGTTGCTCTAACTCAATGGTTTTCATCCTGGGGTCTGCAGACCATGTCTACGATTTCCAAAGGGGGCCACACCTTCACTTGAAACTTTTTGGGGGTCCGCAAATGAAAAAGGTTGAAAACCATTGCTTTAACTCATTAATATTATCTTCTAGATCACTTATGTTATCGAATCAGAAAATAGAGAAGGGCGTTATTACACTATTTAAGATACCATCTTGATGGGATGTCATAAATGTCAACTCTTTAGTATCCTTCTCTTCCATAAAAGGGCCAGGATGACTTATCCACTGTACATTTGTAAATCTTCAATGCTGTTTTCAGATATCTCAGTTACTTCTTTAATGTCACTTGGAACTAATTTTAACACTTCAGTATACAGTGGGTAGTGCTGGGTAAAAACAACTGGGAGTCAGATCGATACCAGACAGCCCTTTCACTGGATGGTCTGTCTCTGATTTGCATTAGTCACTAGATACTACCCAGCCCTCTTGGTTTACCGCATCCCAAGGGAAGCAGAATGAGCACTTGTTTGGGGGCAATTAAATTAGGACTGGGCAAAGCATACAAAACTGCCAAACTCTGATGGCAAGAAAAATCTGACTTCAGCTGTTAGGTGCGTTAGAGCTGGTTTCTAAAGTATCCTTAAGCAAGTCTTCAGCAGCAGCTGGAAACGTCTAATCTAACTTTTAGCAATATGGTGGGAATAGAGGAAAGAATCAAGGGTCAGGAAACAGGCAATGTTTTAAGCACAGTCTATTAACCTCTTTATCCACGAACTCTTTGCGAAGGGACCACGCAAGGCTCTGAAGGATTAACAGCTCCTAAATATTCCAGATACCTCCAGAAATAATTAATCTGCCATACATCATTGAATGCTGCTGATTTTAATGGATAGCAGAGGAACAGGTGCTGTGGAGCAGCAGCAGTCAGAGCCCAGAACTTCAAAAGTCAACAAATTAAGACTTAAAATGCCCCCGGGTTATCAGCGCTGTGATTTGGGGACAGTAAAGCAGTTCAGACTCACTCCGTTATCTTCGGATCCAAGTTCCCGATCCACAGCCGATGGCCCTCCTGCAGAGAGCCCTCCGAGAGGATGGACGCATTCTCCAAAGGCAGGGTTTTGATTTCCGCCGCCATCAATCTCTGCATGCGGGAAGTGAAATATTGAACCAGTCAGTGACTGCTGAGGCAGCCCGGGGCGCAGAAAGGCCGCTCCGGGGGGGTGAGTGACCCCATGACACGTGGCGGGGGCTGTTTAGTTAAGCGGTGACACAGAAGGCCGGGGGGGGAGGAGGGGAGCCCTGGGCAGGGGACCCGGTGACCCAACCAGAGACTGACCCGGACTCGTAGGGGGGCGCGGGGGGGCGATGGGACGCGGGGGGGGGGGGGG
>NW_020664589.1:15123079-15175207 GCF_002925995.2 Terrapene triunguis
GGGGGGGGGGGGGGGGGGGGGGGGGGGGGGGGGGGGGGGGGGGGGTACAGAGAAAGGCTGGGGTCGCAGAAGGGTTTACGGGAGGGTCAGGAGGCCGGGGGGGCATGAGGCTGGGGGGGGCAGCAGGGCGCAGGCGGGGCGAGGCCGGGGGCTGTTGCTATGGTTAGGCCGGGGGTGACACGGGCAGGCCGGGCCGGGGTCACAGGGCGGGGGGGATAGGCCGGGCCGGGCCGGGCCAGGCCGCAGGCCGCACTCACCATGGGTCCGGCACTCCGGACCGGCGCAGCCAGTGGCGGGGCCTCCACTCACTTAGGCCCCGCCCCCTCCCCTAGTGTGGTGACACGCCACGCAAACGTCTGACGCAAGGACGTGTCGCAGGTGGGTGACGTTGGCGCAGCGTGTGGTGCGGTGCGCCCCTTCGCGGGGCTGAGCGGCGAGTGCGAGCGCGGGGCCCAACTACGGGCACCGGGAGAGCGAGCAACGGCAACCAGAGCAGTGGGCGGGGCTTCAGGTCCGGACTGGGGGAGGGACTGTGTTGGCCTCGTGAGCGCAGGGCACCTGGGGGCGGGGCTCGGGAGCAGTGGGTGGAGCTGTGGGGCAGAGCTCCGGAGTAGGGGGTGGGGCTAGGGATAAGGGGCGGGGCTTGCATCATGGGGCAGGGCTGGTAGTGGGTGGGGCTATGGACCACGGGGCAGAGCTCCAGTAGCAGGGGGCGGGGCAAGGGGCGGGGCTTGGGCAGCAGGGGGCGGGGCATGGTTAAGTGGTGGGCAGGGGAGGGTCTTGGCCTAGGTTTCTGACATAGGGCTTGTAAGGGGTGTGTAAGGGTCATGGAGGTGGGGGAGTCTGTTGTGCTTGAGGTGCCTAGGGTGATCTGTAAAACCCAGCCCCTGGGAGCCTGTGGCTGGTAAAGATCCCAAGGCATTGATATCACCGTGTGAACTCCTCCCCAGAGCCCAAAACAGGAAACTATCTTCTGCCTCCCTAATTTCCTATTGCTGTTTTTAGCTGGGTGTGGTATTCCTCACTTCCTGTCCTAAACCGCAGGGCAGCATTGCTGTGTGGTTACTAACCTGCCACCACATCCTACTCTGTCTTTCCGTCCTCAGTGTTGCCAGTTCTCACAATTGTTCGGTCTTGCAATAGGTGTTATTTTTACATAAGTCTCAGCTCCTGGATTCGTGTGAATACAGGAGAATCCCAACTGTCATTTAATTTTTTTTAAAGAGGTTCATGGCCCTCCTGGTTGCTGAAAAATGCTTGAAAATTTGACTTATCTGTACCCTAGAGGTTCAAAAGCAAGGTGGCAAATAAAAGGAACCCCACATTTATTATTTATAAAAAAATCATATTTTTAAGACAATCTCATAGTATTCAAATGCGTGGGGTTGGCAGTAGTGTATTATTATTATTCACTTGTTTTGTGGGCGCTCGGACAAACGGTCCCTGTTGTATTGTGTGCTGTAAAGACAAGACAACAAGTAACAGAGAAAACAGTCCCGCTCCCAGAGAACTTAGAATCCAAATGTCACAGAGGATGCAGAAGTTGGACAAAACAGACAAAAGAAACATAAAAACAGCCATAGTGGGTCAGACCAATGGTCCATGTAGCCCAGTATCCTGTCTCTGACAGTGGCCAGTGCTAGAGTTTCAGGGAGAGTGTACAGAACAGGGCAATTATAGAGTGATCCACTCCCAGTTCCTGGCAGTCAGAGGTTTAGTGTTGCCCTGAGCGTGGATTTGCATCCCTGACCAGCGTGGCTAATAGCCATTGATGGACCTACCCTCCATGATTTATCTAATTGTTTTTTAAACCCAGTTATACATTTGGCCTTTACAACATCCCCTGGCAATGAGTTCCACAAGTTGGCTGTGTGTTATGTGAAGAAGTACTTCCTTTTGTTTGTTTTAAACCTGCCTAATATAAGGGGTGTGGGTGAGTGGGAGAATGAGGTAACAAAAGCAGTTTAATGCTTGCCATTTGTCTAAGCAGTGCCAGATGGTCAGATTTGTACACTTTACAGCAGAGGTAGGGTTTAATTAAGGATTTTTAAAAGGCTAAGGAGGCAACGTATAAGGCCTACATCACCTGAGTATCTGAGCATCTCAGAGGTGGCTGCATTTCAGTGGTGGGTGAAATGATTCCTGTGTATAGCAATAGGGGTGAATAAGATACCACTGCCCGTCATGTTGAACAATATTGTTTCTTTGCTCCATCATCTGTCTATATCCACCTGTTGTCTCATCTTATATTTAGATTGCAAACTCTTTGGGGCAGGGTCTTGTTCTGTTTATACGGTGCCTAGCACAATAGGGTCCTGGCCTAAGTGCTACTTCCATACAAATAATAAATAGTCATTATTTTAAAAACAGGAAGGAGACCGAGGGATTCTAGAGTCTCAAATTTTGTGCCACCGAATTTTGTGTTTAAATTTGTATTCAACTGACATATAAATAGAGCATCTTGTCAAAAATGTGGTTTCATACCTGTGTTTAGAGTTTCCTTCTTAACGCAGCCTCCACACCTCCTTGGCAGATGTCGATATTAATGCTATACGAGTATACTGGATCCAGTCATCCTGCCATTGAAATCAGCAGCAAAACTGACTTGATTCATTAGGACCAGAAGCAGTCCTGTTGTCCTCTGATCATTATCATGGACTGACAGTTTGATACTAAACTTGAAACCATTGTTACACGATGATTGTGGAGGATTGTTCTTGTATCTCCTATTTTTCTCTTTGCCAGGCGAATGAAAGAGTAGATGTATGCCATGGCCATGGCATTAAGGTGTCTCCGTCAGCTACCTCCCCTGCTTCATCATTCTCTCTCAGGACTAGTAAGGCCACCCCTGCAAGTACCTTTGAGGCATACAGCTCTGATGCTGAATGGCTGCAGGCAGTGTGTGGTCCACCAGACAATGCTGACCAGACATCTAGCTACCAAGAAAGCCAAAGGTAAAGAAAGAAGCCTTTTTACTAGAATTTGCCACTTCTAATTATGTATCCCCTTCCATCTCTTTTTCTCTGGGAAGTACCTTTATTTTGGTAACCAGAACATTTTATTTTCTTCAAAACTCTCTAATATTTTTAGTCCTTGCGCGGACTATTTGCACGAGTAAGGCCATTAATCCCTGATCCTGAAAGGAATCCCACAAGAGTCCACACCTGTAGAGATCTTTGCAGGATCAGGTCATTAATTAGCAATCTTCATGTTCCACATTGGAATTAGTGTTACAAAACACACAGAGCATGATGTGCAAATACATTTTGGATCACAGGCTCATCATTTACCATCTTAAAAATATATTTCAATTTATGCTAAATTCCAGTTACTAATCTGAAATAGTTGCAAAAGCACCTTTTTGTTTTCTAATGTGATTACTCAGTAAAAGACCATGGTATTGTCAGGGTATGTCTACACTACGGGATTAATCCGAATTTAGATAATTCGAATTTGGGAAACAGGTTGTATAAATTCGATTGTGCGCGGCCACACTAAGCACATTAATTCGGTTTTTAACCACATTAATTCGGTGGTGTGCGGCCACACTACCCCATTTATTTTAATCACATTAATTCGGTTGTGTGCGGCCACACTAACCCTAATTCGAATTAACAAAATCGATTTTGGCGCTACTCCGCTCGTCGAGGTGGAGTACAGAAATCGATTTAAAGCGCCCTTTAATTCGAACTAAATGGCTCTGTTGTGTGGACGGGTGAAGGGTTAATTCGAATTAACGCTGCTAAATCCGAATTAATCCCGTAGTGTAGACCAGGCCTCAGTGGTATAGAAATTAATTGTGTGTTAAATTTTCAGCTAAAGGTAAAGGAGAGACCCAAGCCAGAGTGAATATCAATGCTGCCTTAGTTGAAGATATTATCAGTCTAGGGGAGGTAAATGGTGAAATGCAGGCAGTGGTGGAAGTCCTTAAGGAAGAATTTGGGAAAAATCTCAATATAAGAACCTCACCAGGTCAGTAACTTGCTTGTATAATTCTTTACTGTCTATAAATAAATCCGCTGAGCCTTTCCAGCCCAGATCTGCGTCTTTCATTTTCTGCAAATTGATTTTCTTTTTATTGAGTTACTCACTGGGCACCCAATTACTGCAACCTTGAGATCCCCAACTAAAGACTTTCTTCACCCTGAGCTTGACCAGGAAGAATCCATTTTTGTTAATAACTTCCTGAAAATGGCTTTTGTAAGTGGGTGATGTCAAAAATGTCTAACTGAACTGTTTGCAGATGTGATGAAGAAGCAAGTTGTCAGCTAATGGTGCAGTAGGGCAGGAAAAATCCAATTGCCATTAAATTAGCCTTTTGGAAATTGCCGTCAGGCTGGTGTCTGGCATATACAGACTTCTTCTGCAATGCATATTTGTGGTTAGTGACCTTTACAAACCCTATTCACTTAGTGAATTTTGTGTTCATAAAGAAACGTGAATATATTTGACCAAGCTACAGTTACTCTAGCACACTGAATACACACATTTGTAATGCGTATCCAGTTTCAGGGAGAAAATTTAACATTAAACAATGGCCAAATACGGATCATTCACCACCCCTAACTCAGTCTCTAATGGAGTTAGAATGTGCAGCTCAATTGCTTAACTATTTATTTTAACCTCAGTTATTTTTTTTTTTAAATCATACTGATAAAGTGCCCCATCTCCCTTGTGCTTTCTGGCCTGTTAACATTTTGCAGCAGAAACTACAAAGCAGATTAAGGGGATCTTAGAGTGAAATAAAATACTTTAAATTAGACAGTGAACTGCACCTCCTGTGGGGATTTAGTAAAGAATCTGGGGGCATAGAGGAACACCACCAGCTTAAAAATCATATAAATCTCCTTTACTTGTGTTATAAGAACTTAGATCATTTATATTGCAAGAATTTTAAATACATAATTTCCACTTTACTATTTATGTTCGTTGTTTACCTTTTTCATTCTGGCAATGAAAAATGAACTAGTGAGTTTCACTTTCTGGTTTTCATGCACTAGCATAATCCTATGAAGTTTGGCTTGCAAGGATGTATAAATACGAATAGGACTGCTTGTTCTGCCAGGGAAGAACAGACCTATTTTAAAAATATATTGTCTTTTCTTCTAATGTCTGTATGCATAATATGAAGAAGTAGGAGTATGAATGCATATTGTAATTGCAATGCTGTTCAGTTTTTTTAAACATAAAAGTGCTGTGTAATATTGACATGCTATTGTTATTTTGGTTTATTTTTAAGGCGCTCTTGATCATATAACTGTGACAACAAAAGATGGAAAGTTTCCATTAAACCAGCTTGGACAAATCTCGCTGAAATCTCCTCAGCTCATTCTAGTAAATATGGCTAGTTTTCCAGAGGTACGTGGACACGATTGAAGGGATATGAAGATCCAAATGGAAGGAAAAGGGGACTGAGCAGCTCAGAGGCATAAGCTTTTTATCTCCTTTCAAAACCCAAAGGAGTATAATTACTGTAGGAATAATAGGATGAAACTGAGCAAAGGAAAATTTAGACTGAATGGGGCAAATTCCACTCCAGTAGAATTAGCACAATTCTTATTGACTTCATTCTGCATCAGCGTCACTTCCTGATCTGACAGTAACAGAACTAAATGTTTCACTACTGAGTGTATGTGTTGACTTTCCTGTGCTGTCCTGTGTTTTGGGTACCTCACCTTTGAAGCAGCCCTGGAATGTTGCCATTGCTACATGATGCTTAGATTGAATTTGGCACAGTATTGAGGAAAAAATCCTGAGAGAGTTTTAGCCTTGTGGAATAGTCTTCTATCACTTGAGTCATTTAAAACTGGCCTGAATAAAGCTAGAGATAATATAATATGGAGGAAAATTCTGCTTTGCCATGGCCTAAAAGGTCTTTCCCTCTCCAGTATCTGTGTCACATACAGCACTCTTTGCACACATATAAACCTCCCATTGACTCAGGAATTATGCATACAGTAAGAATGCTAGATCTTATCCTGCTATTTATGCCAGCCCAGCTCCTGATGAAGACTAGTCTATATCATGAAACTATTACATGGTGGTAGAGGACTGGAACTCCTATGAAAATTATTTGTCTTTCACTTGTGTCAATGTCAGCCTCTGAAAGTTTGTGGCAAAAGTAGCATATCCACTTCTGAATAGATTGTGCCACTCCCATAGTGGAGCAAAGTTGGGCATTTAATTTCCACCATTATCAGTCCCACAGAGAGGGCTTTTGCTCAGAAAAGTGACTGTAAAGTGTCTCATTGACCTCTATAGATCCTTGTTAGTATTAGCGGGCACAGGGTCAGCCATTGCCCCAGCTCTAGAACTGGATGATTGCCAACATTTATCTATCTTTATTTTTCAAAGGCTTCTCCCAATTAATTAAGCCAGCAAAGTCTCCAAGGAGGTCGTTATAGGGCACTTGATGCCACAGGGCTTCTTAAAACGTATCCAGTGCATGATAACTTTCAAGAATTATGGGCCCAATCCTGTGAGCTGTTCAGATCTAGGTCCCACTAGAGCTGAACCCCTAAAGTTTACAGGTGAGAAGGTTTGAATAAGTCATTGTGGGACTCAGCCCAGCTGCAGTGAGGAAGTGAGAATGGCTTTGAACCAAATGCCTAGAAATGGAATATTGTTCTCTGTATCATCACCCCAAATCTAGTTATTCCCCAAACCAGGTACCACTTAACTCTTGACTATACACTTCTCCAGCTGAGGTTGTTATGTAATCTGTTTGATGGCAATAACCTGGGGCTACTGCTTGGATGTAGGAGGATGGGGTAATACCAAGATAACTTCATGCACGTATTGACCTGGATGTATTGTTTACAGCATCTGTCTGGTGCTTGCATTGTATCAAACAAAGAATAAACATTATGTCAAAAGAGCATGTGAGAGAAAAGCACGGTGGAAACGGACCCCCTGGGCCAAACCCCGTTTGCCTTAGTCATGTGCAAGGTTTAGAAAAAACAGTTAGATGTTTTGTGAGTTTTTTGTTTTTCTAACAGGAATAGTTCATTTGCTGGAACAGGGTGGGGGTAATATTGTATTTTTCCCCTTCCTCTGTCTCAGCCAATGTATATGTTAAACAATATTGCTTTAACTGAACATTTCCTTCCCATAGCCCAGACACTGGTTTGTAACATCACATGTTTATGGCTTTAAAATGCTGAGCTAATCTGCTAGAGGTTTTCTCTGTTCTCAATGTCTTTAGCATTTCTTAACTTTTAAGTCCGCTTAAATGCTAGCGATTGTGTTTTTACACCAAGTTGACACGATGTTCGTTTGCATGCAAATACAACACAGTTTCAAGGAGTGCCTTGATTGATAAATGGTGCACATTGTAACTACAATCTATTGTAGTAGCCTGCAGCTAAAGTTAATGATAGGAAAAGAGGAACAGAAACAGCAGCACTATTTTAAGAAAACTTAATACTGTTAGAAAAAAAATCAAGGCTAGTTTTCTTCTGTTATTGCCTATGTTAAAGAATGAAATAAATTGACAGGGCATGATGGAAGTTTGCTACCAAAGTGTCTCATAAAATGACATTTTACATAAGAACAACCGTACTGGGTCAGACCAAAGGTCCATCCAGCCCAGTATCCTGTCTACTGACAGTGGCCAATGCCAGGTGCCCCAGAGGGAGTGAACCTAACAGGTAATGATCAAGTGATCTCTCTCCTGCCATCCATCTCCACCCTCTGACAAACAGAGGCTAGCGACACCATTCCTTACTCATCCTGGCTAATAGCCATTAATGAACTTAACCTCCATGAATTTATCCAAGTCTCTTTTAAACGCTGTTATAATCCTAGCCTTCACAACCTCCTCAGGTAAGGAGTTCCACAAGTTGACTGTGCGCTGTGTGAAGAAGAACTTCCTTTTATTTGTTTTACACCTGCTGCCTATTAATTTCATTTGGTGACCCCTAGTTCTTGTATTATGGGAATAAGTAAATAACTTTTCCTTATCTACTTTCTCCACATCACTCATGATTTTATATACCTCTATCATATCCCCCCTTAGTCTCCTCTTTTTCAAGCTGAAAAGTCCTAACCTCTTTAAGCTCTCCTCAGATGGGACCCGTTCCAAATCCCTAATCATTTTATTTGCCCTTCTCTGAACCTTTTCTAGTACCAGTATATCTTTTTTGAGATGAGACGACCACATCTGTACGCAGTATTCAAGATGTGGGTGTACCATCGATTTATATAAGGGCAATAATATATTCTCCTTATTATCTATCCCCTTTTTAATGATTCCTAACATCCTGTTTGCTTTTTTGACCGCCTGTGCACACTGCATGGACGTCTTCAGAGAACTATCCACGATGACTCCAAGATCTTTTTCCTGATTCGTTGTAGCTAAATTAGCCCCCATCATATTGTATGTATAGCTGGGGTTATTTTTTCCAATGTGCATTACTTTACATTCATCCACATTAAATTTCATTTGCCATTTTGTTGCCCAATCACTTAGTTTTGTGAGATCTTTTTGAAGTTCTTCACAGTCTGCTTTGGTCTTAACTATCTTGAGCAATTTAGTATCATCTGCAAACTTTGCCACCTCACTTTTTACCCCTTTCTCCAGATCATTTATGAATAAGTTGAATAGGATTGGTCCTAGGACTGACTCTTGGGGAACACCACTAGTTACCCCTCTCCATTCTGAAAACTGACCATTTATAGCTACCCTTTGTTGCCTATCTTTTAACCAGTTACCAGTCCACAAGAGGACCTTCCCTCTTATCCCATGACAGTTTACTTTGCTTAAGAGCCTTTGGTGAGGGACCTTGTCAAAGGCTTTCTGGAAATCTAAGTACACTATGTCCACTGGATCCCCCTTGTCCACATGTTTGTTGACCTCTAATAGATTAGTAAGACATGATTTCCCTTTACAGAAACCACGTTGACTTTTGCCCAACAATTTTATGTTCTTCTATGTGTCTGACAATTTTATTCTTTACTATTGTTTTGACTAATTTTAGCTATAACAAGACCATAGTGTTTGACTATATGATCGGAAATCGCTGAACAATGGAACCCAACAAAAGTCCAGTTTGGGATTGATCGGGTTGCTTTCAAATGGGACAGTTAATGCTTGCTGTTTCTGAATATGAGACACACTCTTTGCATCCTTCCTCTATAACATCAGATCTCCAAATGCTGTACTAAAAAAGAACTGATTATTTGCTTCCCAAGATGCTACACCACATCTCATGAGATAGAGAGGATTGTAACCAAACCTTGCATTTGAAAGGGATAATTTTTGTTAAAGAGGCAGGTTTGTCTTTCATGGATCATACAGAGATAAAATGAAGCAAAAGATGTATGCATTTGAGAATAACTTGTGTAGAAAGGGATCTGTGTTCTGATGAGGCCAGGCAGCTCCCTTTAACATTATAGTGGGTCCCTCAAGAAGTTCTCTTACTGGTGAATTTTAATAAGGGAGATGGCTATTACATATAGTGTCTAAAGCCCTGATTCAGCAGAGCATTTAAGCACATGCTTAGCTTCAAGCACCTGAGTGCTTGGGTCCATTCTCAGTGTTTTTCTCTCGTGCTCTTTTGACTTGACTTTATTTTGCATTCGAGACAATACTAGTACACCTCTACACGAATTCTGATATAACGCGGTAAAGCAGTGCTTTGGGGGGGCAGGGCTGCGCACTCCGGCTGATCAAAGCAAGTTCGATATAACGCGGTTTCACCTATAACGCGGTAACATTTTTTTGCCTCCCGAGGACAGCGTTCTATCGAGGTAGAGGTGTATCAGACAGATGCTATAAAACAACACAAACAGGTCAGTGAGTCCATAACACTTAAATGCTTAAGTACTCTGCTGAATCAGGGTCTAAATGGATTGTTAAGCCCTGTGTGCCAAATTCAGCTCTGGTGTTGAACCGTTGAAGACAACTGGATTCATCCCCATCAGCCCAGTTTCTTTAGGTAACATATTAACCCTGTTTGTCTTTACTCCAATAATATGTGACATGGAAGCTGTTGAGTAGGTTTGGATCACTTTGCTGTTTACCAAGCGTACCTGTTGTATTGGGCCAAGCGACTTTCCAGCACTGTCCTGTGTACAGGTACCTTGCCTTCAAAGCAGTACTGGAATGTTGGCATTGCCACATGATGCTGGAACGCAGCAGCTACCAGGGAAAGAGTTATAATAAGTAAATAATAAATTATGAGACACTTAAATAAATACAACTGAGCCTGGTTGTAAAAGCACTGGTTGCATTCCTCAGCCACAAACTAATGTCTGGATTTAACCCAACTTGATTGTAGTGCTGCATGAGTTAAATTAGTAACTTTTCTAAATTGGCAGTATGCAATTTCTAGTGTAAAACATTCAACTGGAATTTTTAAAGGCAGGGAATCTTTCATCTCCCCTTTCCCCAGTCCAGGCTCTCCTTTGGGGATTCATTGTGGTTTTGATCTGCATTGCCTCAAACCATTCAAATAGTTTCAAAGAAACAAAACTGTTTTCTTTTGTTGTTGCTTTCTCCCCCTCCCCGCCCCCTAATACCCTGGTACCAAGAATGGACGTAGTTTGCAATTCCATTTGATCAAAGCACTCTGCACCAATGTAACTTCCTGATCGTACTGGTAACAGAACTAAATGTTTCCATGTTCTGGTGAGATGGATTGCCAGCTATCGACAGAGTTCTGGCATCTGGTAATAATTATTTACTAATTCCTTTTACCTTTTGATCTGGTTTACAGAATACAGCTGCAGCTATCAAGGCTATAAGGGAGAGTGGAATGAACCTGAACCCGGAAGTAGATGGGATAATAATTCGGGTGCCAGTTCCTAAGTAAGTAATTATAATGACTGTCTGTCTAAATTCATGGTTATGTGAGATGATGTAATGGGCTGCAGTGGATTTCATTTGTGATCCTGGTGCATATACTCCGGAGGATACGAATGCATGGTTACTGTAATGTCTTGACACAGTCGCTTTCCGTATTGCTACATCTGGGGTTTAAAAAAACCCAAGCCTTTAAGAAATATCTGATGGAACCTCTTCCAAGTGTCAAGCCAGAGGTTTCTGCGAATTCTCCAGCATTGCAGTATCCATTCTTTTGATATATGGGGCTCCGCCTTGCTGTTTTCCAGTTCCCCCTGCGCAGAAGGGAGCTGGGCAGTGGGTGGCCGCTGCATTTAGGAAGGCATCAGAGGCAGTGGCCAGGCACCTTAAAGTCTAACTTTTCTAAGAGAGCTGAATTGAGTATCCAGTTCACGGCCTGATTCACCACTGCCTTACTGTAAATAACTGGAGTTACGCCAGAATATAACCACCTAGATGCAATGATGAATCAGTAACATGGAGATGAACCATCATCCAGCTGCCGAAGGAGTGGCAGGAGGGAGTGATGGCCAAGGAGGCAGGGAGGGAACTTGTAATTGTCTGCTTCTTTCACTATTTCCATTAAACTGCTATGCAGTATTGTGGTGCAGCTGTTAAACAGCCGTCAAGTTCTACCCCAGAGGCAGCTGCATTATTGTGGTGGCTGAAACAGTTCCTGTATTTATAGCCGTACGAATCCAGAGTAAGTCCATTAACTTCTGGATACAAACCAATGTACTGGAGTGTGAACATAAGAATAGCCATACTGGGTCAGATCAAAGGTCCATCTAGCCCAGTATCCTGTCTGCCAACAGTGACCAATGCCAGGTGCCCCAGAGGGAATGAACAGAACAGGTAATCATCAAGTGATCCATCCCCTGTCGCCCATTCCCAGCTTCTGACAAAACATATGTCATTGTTATGGGCAGATATCCATTGTGTACCTGAGATGAATTAGGGTCTGATCCATCTCCCATTGAAGTCCACAGTCACAGAAGAGCTGATGCTGGGAGGGGCGGATATCAGTGTATGTTACGGCCTCAGCCTGTCAGGATGCTCTGAAGATTAGTGATGTATCTCCGTTCTATTGGGGATTTAATTATGCAGATTACATCACAAAAAAACCCAACAGGCCAATCAGAGCATGGCTTCATTTTTATTCATTCTGACTTCCATAAAATGCTTCTCCACAGATCTAGATACATGGTTAGGTCACTAACCTAGTACTTGGGAGACCTGGGTTCAAATTTCTGCTCCGCCTCAAACTTCGTGGGACCTTGGGCAAGTCCCTTAGCCTCTCTGTGTCCTCATCTGTACAATGGGGATAACAGCCCTGCCTCACAAGAGTGCAGTAAGGATTATAAGTTAAAGATTGTGAGGCACCACTGTCCTATGGAATGGGGGCCAGATAGGTACATAAGATAGATCTAAACGTTGCAAAAATACAGACAGTTGGCATTCCAAGCCCAGTGAATTAGGGCCCACATCTCTGAGAATGGTCTGGAACAACTTGCATAAGGGCCTCTGATGGAATCTTACCGTATATTATGTATATTCCCAAGTAGGTGACTTTGGATAAGAATAGACAAACTAAAGTTTGCTCGTGTTACAGATCTGCTTAAAGAAATTACATTGCGTTTCAAGTATTTCAATCCGAGAAGTCTCTAATTGCTGCTGTCTGTTGCTTTGAGGGAAGCCGAGTGGAATTTTCATTCCATTTGCTGGTTCTCTTTTTTTCATCTGCTCTCTCCCCTTCCCCCTTTCCTAAGGGGTGGCAGGACAGAAGAGGACGGCACTATTATCTTCATAATTGCCTAGGATCTTGGGTTGCCACACAGTAATTTGATTGTTAATGGGCACTCAGGTCACCCTTGAATATGAATTACAGGGGAGGAGAAATCCAGAAATCAGTAAATCCTTTAAAAAAAAAAAAAGTGTTGTCAAACAAGTGTGTATGTTCTGTTGCTTTCTTTTGTGGTGCTGCAGATGGGGACTGCAGTCGTGTTGCCGGCCTACGCATACAGTCAGCACTAGGAAATCTGTCCTGCTTATTTCATCGTCCCCTCTGGGGTATCACTGCTGTCATTCTTAGTTTCATTTTTCCTGGGTGTTTGGCAGGTCAGGGAGTCCCAGCTTAACAGAACACAGTCTCTCTCTCTGTCTCAGTCTCAGTTCTAACTGAGGACAGATGACCAGCAGGTCGCCACGTTAGTTCAGATTCAATGCTGTTTCCCACCTGTTCTCTTAGCAGGTTCAACTAGCCTTTAAAAAGGACAGTGTTAACTTGATTAGTTTCAAAACAATTACTTTTTTAAAGAATCCAGTTTTTGATAAAGGTACCTTTTTAAATAGTATGCCCTGGATTTTTTAAAATTCTTTAAGTTTTTATAAAAAATTTTCTGCTTCCTGATATTTACAAAGGAAAAACTCACTGACTAGTCAAGAGAAACATCAGCGAAATTGACTATGCAAAAGTTATGTCAAATGTGCATAGTAAAAAACCCGAGATATTTTCCTTTTATCTTTCTTCAGAAAGAAATATTTTAGGTGTTGTTTGTACCTATAGTAAATACACCACTTTCCACACACAGAAATGTGATTGATCATGTTTGACAGTGTCCCTTTAAAGTGATGTTATTGGGCTATGAATCATTTTTAATAAAAATCCAATTACTCTGAAATGTCAGGTGGTGTTGATAACACACCGCGGTAATTTCAGTCCTGATTCAGCAACCAGATACATGTGGGTCAAACTTTGCATCCACATCAATCCAGTTGCAAGATCACGGCCTGCAATTATTATAACAGAGAAAAGTAAATTAGATTGTGAAACTGTTCCATGTATTCTATTTGTTTTGTTTTTGCATTTCTCTCAGCTTAGACAATAAATAGAGACTAGTCAGCTTTATTTTTGTCTACTTTCACTTTGATGTCAATTTCCCTTTTAGGGCCTCTGGCACAAGCCTGCTTCAGTGTTTGTGTTGCAGACTCTGCATGGGCAATGTTTATTTGTATTAAAAAAAGTTTCTGTTCAAGTTTAAAAAAAAAACGAGAATTTCTATCAGTTTGATTTCTCAGCCAAATCTGACCTGACATTGTGCCCTTTGTGGTACTGCCTCATGGCTAGGGCCATCTCTTTTTAGATCTATTGTGAGAGACTAGATGTTGTTTACAAATTAGTAATATTTTTACACACACGTGACTGAAAGTCCAGTGAGTCATTTGAAAGTTCAGTGACTCTGCTTTAATTCTTTTCTTTAAGAAGTAGCCACAGTCCCCAGTATGGGGCAGATGGGCTCATGAAATGTCATTTGAAAAAACAAAGTGTTTTGGAACCTTGTACTCCAATTCTTTCATCATAACAAGAGTATGTCATTCTCACCTAGTCCTGGGTAATTCATCTTGCACATTAACTTTCAGCATGTATCTCAAATCCTACAAGCAGAGTATCCAGTTGCGCCTGTGTACCTCTATCTGATCCCTCTCGCTCACAGGAAATTCCTAGCATTTATGATATAAAACCATTCTTACCAATGTAAATGTCTTTCAACGGAGACCAGAAGTGGCCCGCGTTGTTTTTCCCTCTGTGTTTGTGCATGTGCCTCACGCTCATAAGAGAGCATCGAAATGCGGCCGCGTTTGGATAACTGGCTACTGACAGAAAGAGACACAGAGGAGACATCACTAGCAATCTGAGCCCTGTGCACTTAAAAAAAATACTAGCTTTAAATAGCCAGGGTTCGGTCCTGGTTATCTGCTCGCAGCTCCATGTTGGGGGTGATGTGAAGCGGCACCACCCCAGCAGGAGCCTCCTGGAGTTCAAGGTGGGGAGTGTCCACACCCCAGCACAGAGCCGGTTCTGTGGGCTGGTGTGAAAGGGAGATGGAAAAGGCGCAGGCACCTTGACCCTTTTCCCCACTTCTGATTAGACACCTCAGGCTTCCCCTGCAGCACTTTGCTTTAAAGAGGAGACAGGGACAACAGTTCCTACGTCCAAAACAAAATGTGCCCAGATCAACGGTGAGGTTAGCAGAGCTGGTGCCAGAATCGCCACGTTCAAGGGGATGGATGGCCTTTAAAACCAGCAGCCTCGCATTGATGGATTCCTTAGCAGGAGCTGCAGCTGCCTGAAAGAAATAGATATTTTTGTAGCATTATTGGTGGTAGGAGCTCAGAATCTACATATAATCTCAGTGGAATGTAAAACCCCCAAAGAAAGCTCTATGTCACTATGCATTGATAAACAGAAATGGGCATTAATAAAGACAGACAAGGAGATGTGTGACCTTGTGCCAAGAAGCATAGGAAATCTGGCAGCACTGCATAAACAAACATTTCCTTAAAGGTTCAGCAGCCCTGAGCAGCCGAGTGATACCCTCGGCACGATCCACAAAACATTCACACGTGTGGGGAGGTGAGCAGCAAATAGCAAACTGGATCTACCACACGTGGGGAGCTCTAGCCACAGACCAACACACCCTCTGCCGAGCAGGGAAGTAAGTGAAAAGAGTAATGTAGAGATTTCCAATGCCCAGAGATGCTCCCCTGAAAACGCTGTCTGGGAATCTGACCTCATTTACCCCTATTTCTGAACCGTATCACTAGATAAATTCATGGAGGCGAGGTCCATCAAAGGCTATTAGCCAAGATGGTCAGGAATGCAACCCCAGACTCTGGGTGTCCCTAAACCTCCAAGGGTAAGAAGATGGGACAGGACAACAGAGGATGGATTACTTGTCTGAAGCTCCTGGCATTGGCCACTGTTGGAAGACACAGTCCTGGGCTAGATGGACCATTGATCAGCCCCGTATGGCTGTTCTTATGAACAGACTGTGCTGTTTTGGTATGTGGCTGTTTTCACAGGCCACAAGACTTCTGGTTCATAATGTTCAGAAGAGAAGCCCTGAAAGGATTGGTGTTCTGATTCATAGTTCCTCACTCCTAGGTCAATGGCTCAAATGCAGGCTCAGGTCTAAGATGACAGATGTTTTCCCTGTGTGAAATAAACTGGTCACCATCCAGGCATCTCCATCACTAGACTTATGGCCACAGTCACCCTTCCCGTGGACACAGCTCAGCAGAGGAGACAAAGGGCTAAGGAGACAAAACGCCTGCCTCCAGACCACAGCTGCAGCACGTTCACAGGGCAGTGCGGTCATGACGCTAGCACTGCCACTGTCTGCACTGGATCTGGTCCTGGACTATGGTCTCTGGGTCTGTCAAATCCTGCACTTTTTACAGACACTAAATTCATTCCTAATAATAATTTAATAATCAGCTCTGGAAAGTCCTTATTCCCTCCTGCCAACCTGGGGTAGAAATAAATGAATGAGCCTGTGATTGGTCAGGGCCTCTCAAACATCTGCCTTGAGCAACTCGGCTGCTGAGCGAAGAAATCAAAGGGAATGTGACTTATCAGACAGGGAGCAAGCTAGGAAAGGGTTCAGAAACTGCCGGGTAATGAAAGACTCTTTGTAATTAATACCCGCAAAGAGGCAGAGCTAACATTGCTGTGGGAACCCTAACTCCCCATTTCCTGATTTCCGTGCAGGAAGAGCCTTGTCTTTAATGTTGCAGTGACCTAGCCTATTGCAGTCAATTTCTAAGTACTCCTGTGAAATGTTTATTCTGCAGTATCTCCCCGTAGCAGACAGGCATTCTCTTGCTAATGATATGTAGCGCTTGCAACAGGCTTTTAATCTTCAAGGCACTTGGAAAACATTAGCTAAATAATGAATCCTCACAATAGGTGCTGTCAGAGCCCCGTTTTCCACACCAGGAGAGTGAGGCATCGAGAGATTAAATGACTTGACCAGGGCCTCTGAGGGTGGCAGCGTCTCTGCAGCTCCAATGCCCCATTCTTATGCTCAGGAACCTACATGCCTCTCCTTTCTGATCTAGAAAGTGAAGCGACCGGGGAATCATGGGAGTTTTCCCTGTGTTTGACTGCAGCGCCTGACCCACTGTGAGGAGCTGAGTTTGAAATCTCAGTCTGCTAGAGTTGGATACAAATAAATTGAAATCATTATTTTAGAAAATTTTGCAGTATTGGTCTCTTCTCAAACAGCATGTTAAATACAGTGGAAATACCAGTCTGGTTCCCGCATGCTAGTGATGACTGGAAAACGGGTGAATAAAGAGATTCACCCTGTAAGCTGTATAGCTCCCAGATCTATTTTTCAGACTATTGCAGTTGCAAGGAGAGGCGAGGGGGTTTCCTCCTGCCCCTTCACAGCTTTACAGCAGGATCACACTTTTCAGCTCAGCGTCTCAAGTTTTGAGGTTGATATTCCCTCTTCACGCTTGCAGATGCCTTGGCAGCACAAAAAAGAAAAGCCTAAACATTTCAGCATGGTTTTCAGGCACTGCACAGAAAACCATAAACGTAATAAGATCTGATCCAAATCCCTAAGCTACTGCCATGCTTGTTGCCTTCCACTCCAGCCCTGAGACTTACATGACTTAGTTTGAAAGGCGTCGGTCCCAGACCCTGGAGGAACTGTTTGAAAGAGGCCAGCGTGGACAGGATCAGTGGATTGTACTTCCTCAGTTTGCTGGTTTATCCTGCACATGCATAACATCACAAGGAACAGCTCAGGTCCATGCTACCCCTAACGCCCTTTACTTCTCCCTGATTAGGGTAACAAGAGAACACCGTGAAAGCCTGGCCAAACTCGCCAAACAGCTTACGAACAAGGCTAAGGACTCCTTGCGAAAGGTCCGGAGTAACGCTGTGAACCACGTGAAGAAGGCCAAGAGCACAGTGTCTGAAGACACCATTAAGCTGGTAGAAAAGCAGGTATTTTTTCTCCCCAGGAGTGCGTTGGGTGTGTTTCCTGACCTCCCTGACGGCCCTGGCCCATGCGAAAGATCCAGCTGTGCCAGACTTTGGTAACAAAAACGCAGATTTCAGGAAACCCTTGTTAGGAGCTGGGTTTGAGGGGAGCCTGGGGCTGGGGTGGGCATGGCCCTTTTTTTGTGTTTTTTTTTTAACAAGTCATAACTGCTGCTCCCTCTGCCTTCTGTGGAGTGATTTTGGATTTGTTCAAACCTGAAACTCAGAGTCAACTTTGGGGCATGAACCCGTGCAAATTGAAGGGGGAGGGGGTAGTAAAGGTCCCCACAAACCTTCAGTAGCCTGCCAAGCCTATTGCAGCAGGATGGCCAGAGTCCAACCCTGCTGCTTGACTCTTCAGGGGCAGTTTTATCATCGTCATTTATGCAATGCCAGAAGAGCACATGGACTTTGCAAAGCACATAGGGCCAGATCCTCAGCTGGTGGGAGTCGACATTGCTCCATTGACTACAATGAAATGAACACTAATCAAATGTTAGTAACCTTGAACTCTGCTATGGCTTTGTGGCTAGATTCACCAAGATACTCAAGCATATGCCTAACTTTAAGCATATGGGCAGTCTCACTGAAGTCAGTTACTCATGCTTAAGATTAGGCACATGCCTAAGTACCCTGCTGAATTAAGGCCTCGTTTGTTAGCAGTAAGCACTAGGAATATAGCAGAGAGCACTCCTTTGCATGCTCGCTGCTGGTAGACATTAACTTTAGCTACGTCTACACTGTGAGCGAGGGGTGTGATTTCCCTGCTTGGGCCAGCGCGAGAATAAACAGCAGTGCCGTCGTGGGGACACAGGCCATGGTGCTGGAGGCACGGCTAAGCCACGGGGAATTGTACGTGACAGAGCTCCGCTGTGCTACTGCATTTGCTCTGCTATCTCTATCCGCACTGGTTCCATGAGAGCTAGTGAGAGCACGTGAATCCCGTCTCTAGCTCCTGGGGTAGACAAAGCCATAGTAGCATTAGCTCTTGCGGTGGAGGGGATGCTTTGGGGTTAAACAGGAATTATCTTTTGAATGTGTCCGTGTGCCCAAAAGCTGGTGCTGTGGACACCTTTGATAAACACTTCCTGGCATAAAAGTTTGTGCAAGCAAAAAGAGGTAGCATGTTATAAACAAACCCCAGTTCTTCCAGAGCAGTCAGGTGGCTTCTTGTATTTGTGGGGTAGTGTCCAGGGCCGGCTCCAGGCACCAGCCTGGCAAGCAGGTGCTTGGGGTGGCCGCTCCGGAGAGGGGCGGCACGTCCAGCTATTCGGCGGCGATTCGGCAGACGGTCCCTCACTCCCGCTCGGAGCGAAGGACCTCCCGCCGAATTGCCGCCGCAGATAGCGATCGCAGCTTTTTTTTTTTTTTTTTTGGCTGCTTGGGGTGGCCAAAACCCTGGAGCCGGCCCTGGTAGTGTCTCAGCTCAGATTTTGCTTGTGCCAGGGATTTTCAACATAAGGCAAGTTCACCTCCCACGTACCTGGGATCCTTAAAAACTGGGGACCACATTGATACTAGACCCTTCTAAATAGGCCCTGTAAGATTGGAGCATGCAGACCCTAAATTTGCACACAAATAGCGATGGTATATGCCCAACAATCATCTCTACCTGTATTGCACATGCAAATTCCCATCGCACACTTACACATGGCTTTGCACCCAAATAGGTGCATGCACAACTCTGGCCAGCACAATTTAGGAGGTTCCTTTGAAATTTTGGCCTGTCTCCGTTCTTATTACCATGATCCTGGAGCACCAGGCTGGGCTTTTGGAATAGTGCTGTGTTCCCCATGACAGAGGGGAGTAAATCTGTCTGGTACTTGATCTGCAAATAAAAACAAAAGCTTCCACTAGCAGACTGTGGCTGCTGCTGCACAATTCATTACAACAGCAGGAAGACTACGGCGAGTAAGGAGACGAGTCCTTTACATTCTGGCTCTGACATCTGGTGGCCTCCGGTTTCACCGGCAGTCTGTCCCACCACGTTAGGTCTATTAAATAAGGACTTGGCAGAGCAACTGGTCAGTCTCAGCCAAGAGCTTTTCACTAGGAGCCGTTCAGAGACCGGAATGGATTGTACGGAGAGTAGGTTAAATGCTGCGTGGGTGTGGGTGTGGGAGATTCAGCCACTGACGGGATCTGGCTAAGGGAGAACTGGATGCTGATGGAGGAGTCACACAGGTCACTGGACATACCGTCATTTTACAGCTGGGGAAATGGAGGCACAGAGAAGTGACTTGCCCAAGGCTGCAGCAGGAAATAGTGTCAGAGCTAGGATTAGAAATCAGGAGAGCCTATTTCCGAGACACGCGTGCTCGGACCCTTCCTCGTGCACCTGTTCCTGTGTTGGTGGGAACATGCATCTGTCAGGGGTTTTGACAGCTTGTGAAATGTATTTCCGATCTTCCACACACAGTCAGTTGGCTTCCCGGCTCAGTTACTCCAAGAACAAGAACATTCCACTGACTTCAGATTTACACTGAGAACAGAATTTTGCCTGCGGGGTTGCTTTGGAGCTTGGGCTTTGCGTTAGGAATTGCCTGTGTCCCATCTTTACAGGGATCTAACTTGTTATGTTGCTACAGATCCAGCAAATGGCAGACGACACTGCAGCAGAGATGGACAGGCTCCTGGCAGGGAAGACCAAGGAGCTCCTCGGCTGAGTGCAGCTTGGACAGACACACAGTCAGCAGTGACTATGGACTGCAGACAACCGCAGACCAAATGTTCCATGCTTGGCCGTAGCTGCTTAGTGTGACTGGCAGGGTGGACTGGGTCCTACCTCACGAGTAGAGTTATGCTGTGATTACTCAGGGAATTGGCCCATGATGAGTGTTGGGGGTGGGGGAATCTAGTCTGTATTTCATCGATTCAAGCAATGACAACTGAATTTGGATAAAATAAGGTTAAGAGGAACTGAGGAATGGCTCTTAGTTGTCAACCTTCACCATGGCAGCAGCCTCTCCCTGCCAATGGCATTAAAGCACTGAGCGGTGGGGTGCTCAGATTAGTGAATGTTTGTCCCCTTTGCAGATCTCTTTCTTACACTTCCTGCCATGAAATTCCCACTTAGGGCCTGTCTACACTAGGGTCAGTTTCTCTGGTGTAACTATATCAGTGTTGCTAACCAGGTATAGACAGGGCCTTCAAGTCAATAGCAGCAAGCAGGGCCACCCGGCCATTCTGCAGGTGTCTCCCCCAGGCGGCTTGGCTGAAACTCATGCATTGGACAAGGGCACTGCATAGATTTGTCCCAATGGAACAGGAGTGCTCAAAAAAACAGGGCTTTCACTAGCTAGAGTCCAGCCACACTGAGCAGAAGGTTGGTCTCGCAGGATCCTCCTTTCAGAGAAGGCCCCGTGTACCTCTCAATTCTGAAGGCTCTGCCTAGAGCCTTCCCAGGCTCCTTTGGGTTCCAGCTACCCCTAACCATAATGCTGGGGGAAGAAAGGGAAGCGATCAAGGGAAACTCACATGTTCATTGCCCTGCTGTGAACCAGGTCATTTGTTTTCAGCTAAAATAAAATCAAACAGAGATGTTAAAAAACAGACCAGGCAGTTCCCTGTCACTCCATCCCCTTCCCTTTGCAGGAGAGTTTACGTACCGCTCGCCTGCAGCCTGGCCCCTGTTCACGCAAAGGCTCCCAGCACGGTGTGTCAGACGGGTTGCAGCACACCTGGCAGGGCAGCCCAAATCTCCTAGTGGCCGAATGAGGCTGCGGTTACGTCTAGCAAAGCCACAACGCTCAATGGCTTGCGTGAGGCACATTGATGGGCTCAGGCCAGTCCGCAGTGGACCAGTGTGCATATCAGGTGCAGGTTGCGGGGGGAACAGCGCGGTGAGCCTCATGTTTGTTGGCACCCTTAGCAGAGAGGCCAAGGAGACTGGATGACTCTGTACCCGTTCAGGCGTAGAGAGAGCCACGCTGGGAGGGGTGGGGCAGGGAGGATGGTATTTCTGTTGCCCAGGCTGTAGCGGTTTCATGGATACAGAGAAGATTTGAAACTCCCGAGCTGTCAATCCAGCAGCTTTGGCCAGCACTAAACTCACCTAACGAGAACTCGAAAGCACAGCGCTAGACGCCTCCTGAAAGCCACATTCCGCCCCCCCCCACCCTCTCCCCGACTGCAGGATCTCAGTTTCCAATGGGAATCATGTGCACGGTTTGGGGCACCGGGGGAGCAGAACTTGCTCTAAGTGCTGGATGCTTTGTAGCAGCTTCCTGCCCCTCACTATCGGCAGGTACGTCCCAAGAACACAGTTTATCTTCATAAACAGAGGAAATGATGAATTGGGGAGTAACCCTGCTCCAAAGGCCATTCGGTTCTAAGCAGCGCCGAGTTCTCTGTAGTCTTTAAATAAACAACCAAAAAAAAAAAAAAAAAGAAAGTTATTTTGTGCACAGAGCAGGGGGCGGGGGCGGGAATGAAAGATTTTCTATACTTGGGCCCCACATGTCAACAATTTCTCTGCTTTGTGTATTTTGGCCGAAAGCGTCTATCATGATAAATGAATAAAGGAAAATGGTAAGCCCAAGGCGGTTACACGGCTCAGCAAATTGCTTTCAGCTGATTACTTTATTTCTTTTGACATTTATCAAATAGTTTTTGGGGGTTTTTTTTTTGCCCGTCGTCAAGGCTGCTGGGCTGCACCACCAGAAGAGCTCCCCTCGTACCTGCATAGAGGTGACTGTGGGGAACGATGCCCGCGCTCTTAGATCCATCTTTATGTGGAGCAGACATGAGAGTTCAGAAGCACTTGCACTAATTGCAGCACCATCGAACCTGGCCTGACATTCGAACGACTCTCACCTACTCCAGGGCTGGCTGTGCACGCCTCATCTACTGCCATGCTTAGAGGAAACCTGTGGGGAGAGAAAGGCATTGTGGGGTCAGTCGTGGGCTCCTGCTGCTGCCCCCCACAGACCTCCCGAGGCCATTGATGGAGCTCCAGACACTGCCTGTTGTTTCTGGGAGCATTAGGTGGAGAAATTCCCTGGAACATTTACAGCTGTAAATTTACAGCTGCCATTACCATAGCATCTAGCGCCACCTCATTAACTAAACCCATGACACCAAACAATACCAGACAGGCTGGGCATGGTTCGTGCAATGGCCAGTGCATCTTGAGCCACTTGAAGAGTGAATCCCTGAGCCTGTGCACCTTACGGTGGGTCCTGAAGGCTGCCGGCCTCTGGCCAAGAATAGAGGAAATTGGTTCCATCAGCAAGGACGCAGACATGTCCAACCTCCGCTGGATGGATTCTCTTCCATCAAACCGGAGGTTTAGGCAGAGTCAGTCCGCTAATGAATTTACTAAGCCGCAGGCAGTTATTTTCAGATCATGGCAAAGCAGGGTGGTGCCAGAGATTGGGGAGGGGGCGCGAAGGGAGGGGAAAGCAGATGTGGAGGCCAGTCTTTAAAAACAGGGAAAAAAGAGCAATGGCTATGCAAGTTAGGGTAGCCAGCCCTTCGTAAAAGAATGGCACCAGTAGTAAGAAGAAACAGATAAGCACTGAGCGCTAAAATCTGCTTGAATTCTCCCCATGTAACTCCCTTGTGGTCACTGCAATTCGTGCCCAGCAGAATGGTAACAGCAGGACAAGTGTGAACAACGTGGACCTAGAAGGAACACATCATGGCAGGCAATGTGGATCACCCTTCCGTTCACGCAGCCAACGCGGAACGCCAGTTGGTGTCACCCCTTCGGACTGCAGGAAAGCCTCTGACGCAGCACTTCGCAAGCAGCCCTGGAAACCTGGATTCGCACAGGCACTGGTGTGGAGAACTGGCTGGAGGGGGTAAACGAGTGGAAATGTTCAGAGGTCGACTTGTGAAGAGAAGGCCTTGGAGGTGCAACAGAAATCACTGTTCTGGCTGGTTTTCAGAACCATAGTAATCATGTGGCAGAGGCAATAAAGAGCAAATTAATTACACGCGCTGCAATATGGAATTTGGGCAACGTTGTGAGGGCCTCAGTTGGGCTGAATCTGCTTTCCCCTTTCCTGGGTATAAATCTGGAGTAACTCCAGGGGAGAATGGAGAGTACAGTCAGATCCTCCATGGCCCTGCATGCAAAGTGCAAAGTGAACATGAGACGCTACCCTTGTGGTATGGCAGCATTTTGTGCCCATTTCTATGGGAATTACTGCACAAGGCACAGAGCAATACCAAGTCTGGTCCCCCACAGTTCCTCCTCAGGATTAGGCTCTTAGTGAGGTGCTGCAAGTAGCAGCAAAGACAGAAATAATAGAGGGTGTTGGAAAGACAGGGGGGAATCCTGGCCCCATTAACGTTAATGGAAAATCTCCCATGGACTTCCCTGGAGCCAGGATTTCACCCCCAGTCAGGCAATAACAAAAGGCAACTGAGCACATGCAAATGCCAGCAGATAAACGTTGGGAAAAGATCATCCCAGCCACGCTAGGAGTACTGGGAAATCAGCAATGCCATGAGAGTCGTAGGGCCAAACAGACTGAGTGTAAGAGAACGACACCATTGACTGCATTGGGCTGCCATGGCTGTCCCCCCGGGTCTGATTTGTGATTTAGTTGCAAATGACAGTGGGCAGCCAGCTAGCTATGAGATCGCAGTAGAAAATAGC
Organism: Terrapene triunguis; assembly: GCF_002925995.2. Lineage (NCBI taxonomy): Eukaryota > Metazoa > Chordata > Testudines > Emydidae > Terrapene > Terrapene triunguis. The sequence continues at coordinate 15,147,365 of NW_020664589.1, forward strand.
ATGTAAAAGAGGAAAGGAGCTGCCTCTTTATCTTAGCAAACCCAACATCTCCAACAGCCCAACACTGCACTATTCAAACCCTATTTTGTTGTGTTCCCATCCTGGCCACTTACGTGTCTGAGCCCTTTCCCTTACCTGCCTGTCTGACGTTTAGGGTGTAAACTCGGAGGCAAGGTCTGTGCCTTCCTTTCTGCTTGGAAAGCACCTATATTGGGCTCCACCAGAAACAGCTCCGAGATCACTCGAAGGCCATTGTGCAGAGGCTGCTGCGTCTGCTCCACAGCACTGCGAGATGGTACCTGCTCCGGCTTTGCTTGGCCGCGGAAAGGAAAGCCAGGGCATTGATTTTAAATGAATGGGAAAGGTCCCTCCCAGGTTGAGTTAAAAAAAAAAGACTAAAGGTAAAATTCACCCCTCTGCAGAGGGCCAGCATGAGGCCTGGGGGCTCGTGTAGCTCAGTGACGTGTGCAATATAAGACCGTCACTAGACCGGGACAGAAATGCCTCAGACGAGAACGAGGACTGAGGTGGGACAGACGAGTGACGCAGAGGCCTCATGTTGTGTCCATGCTTGAGGGGTTTTCACCCCACAGAGGGACATCGGCGGTCTTGCTTACTGAGAATCCCTTGGTTAGATCTAGTGAATTTGTAATTGTGGCGGGAGGACAGCCATGGGTTTTGGAGCGAGGACCAGGGGAAATTCCAACCCCCTTTTAAAAGAAAAACCCACCGTGGAGACAAAATGCAAACTGGAAACAAAAGGAAGGAAAAACTCTGAGGAATCTGCAAGCTCTCAACATAGTTAAAAACCAACACTGCTCTTCAAAATAGATGTGATTGCGCTCCTTATGAGTCATCGAGCAGAGCCACCAAGATTGCTTCGCACCGAGGACGAGCCTGGGCTCTGATTGTGTGCTTCCTGGATTTGTATCAAACAGAACATGGATGGCATGTCAGAGTTTACAACTTGCATACATTTTCGACAGTGAGCTTTGCAAAATGTATCAGTGTAATCTCTGCCACCTATATTCAGTGTTGATTAGACACGATTTCTGGCTGGATTTTCAGAAAGCTCAAGTGCTTTTTTAATCACTACAGAAGCTCATTACTGCTTTCCAGTGACTCTTATGTCCTTCAGTTCTCCTTTCAGATTAGAGTCTATAGTCAGATGAATATTGGATGATTTCATTACATACAAATGCAATCAACAGTTTTGCATAAATTTCTCCTCTTTTCTTGAGTTTCAATTGACCTCAGCACCCGTGGAGGCCGGTGCAATACACATGTAAATGAGCTGGAGTTGCTGCAAAGCCCGGGATGCAGAGAAACAAAATCAACTGTGGGATAATATTTGAGCTTTTAAGAGAGACCAGAATACTTCCTACTTGTCCAACCCAGCAAAATGGCATCTTTAGCTGACTGGGAGTTAGGGTCTGCTGGGTTTAGTTTCTGGCTATGGACGAAGGTCCGGGAGAGGGAAATACCCAGCTCCTGGTGCTAAAGGATTAAGTAGGAAGAATCCAACTAAAAGACAGTTTGGGTGAATAGGGGTAACATGGATGGGGGGTTAGTTTAATAAGAAAACCACATTTCATAACTACAATGGCATGTAAGTAGGGGGTCAGCAGGCGTAGATCTGAGCAATGGAAGCAAAATAATGTCAGCGTTTTTCTAGGGAGCAGGCTGATATCTGGTTGCTTTATGGAATTCCTACAGAACCCTAGGTTAGGATCTTACTCTTCTGGAAGGTGATTCGGTCCTGCTACCTGTCGAGTGTGCTGCAGGCATGGTCCTCTTGGAAATGCCCATTTCACCAGGCATTGGGACCAAGAAAGGGAAGGACTTTCAGAAAGAGGGACAGCAATAAAAATGCAGGTGCCTGAACTAGCAACGTGCTCTCGTTCCCGGGATTCACAGCTGCGCTGGGCGTGTGGCTGAGCACACTGATCTCTGCTGGAGAGAACGAAGCCAGCTCCAGGGCTGGCATGGATTTGTCGCAACGTCACCCCTTTAATGGCTGAGGCCTGGAAAGAAAATGTCACCCCTTTTCCCCCTGACCACTCCAGCACCGCAGTCCCCTGGGCAGGAGGCCGGTGTTTGGAGCAATGTTTCTCACGCTGCAGGTACACCATGAGGGCTGCTGACACTGCTGCAGGGGTGGATTGTAGTCGCCCGAAGGCAGGGGCGGTCTTTTTGCTACAAGCTTGTGCAGTGCCTAGCACAGTGGGGCTGGCCGGGGGCTCTAGATGCTACCATGACACAAGTCGTCAATAAGCCTAATGTGTGCACAGTGGGGTTACCACCCGGCTGGTATTTGACCGGCCTGGCCCATTTTTTTTTTATGGATTTTCCAGTTGCTGGAAAAATATGTAATCTGCAGGTTTTTTTACCTGGGTCTAAAGATTTGCATTATTCTCACACTACACTGGGATATCGAATGGTAAAAGTTTCTGTGCCCAGCTAAAGATGCTGCAGTGTTCCCACTTCTGCAGTTTAAGCAACAACAGATCAAAACCGTCGAAAATACATCAGCTGTCCGCCCACCAATACGCAAGCGCGCCGTGCGAGTGTGAAAGAGGGCTTGAGTCCCGCGAGAGGGAGGAGACACATGAGATCAGGGCGATGGTGCAAGTGATCCTACTACACCTCCAGAAAAAAAAGCTCACGTCAGAAACTTCACATTCAAGGACAACTGGTGAAAGGAAACAGACTACAAAGACTGGCTGGCAAAATGTGCTGATAAACCAAACACTGGTTTGTTATCAGTGATGTTACCAATCTTATCTATAGGGGTTCTTTCTCTAGATACTAGAAGTGGCTGATTAAGGGGGGGGGGATCAGGGTTGTGGCCAACTTGCCTTGTGGGGTGGGTGGTTTTTTTGCATTTCAAAGGTGGTAACCTAGTGCACAGATGCTTACAGAATCCTCCCTGCCAGGGAAGGCAGGCTCTCAGCTCCCTTCAAGCGACAACTGGTGCCTTCCCTTTGGATAGCATCGTTCATTCTTCCACGTTAGCAGTGTCCCCAAAGGCTCCATGGAGCACAAATCACAGAGATTAGTAAGGAGAGAGAGAGAGGCCAGTGAGACTGGGGAAACAGTGAAGGATGGCGCAGTCTGGAGAGAGACGAGGAGGAAATTATCACTTGTAATTTAGGAGGCAGGAGCAGAATGTGGGGGGCAGGGGATTGAAACATGAAGCCCTTGCAGGTTTGACAGTGGGGCTAGCTGGGATAGGGGAAGGGGCAGGAAACATTTGCAGTTCTTGCTCCTCTAGTGTTTTTTTTATGCAGTTCCCAGTGCATGCCCAGCCAGCAGGATCCAGCTAAGTTCATGGTCAAACTCGGATGCTGGTTCCATGGTTCAAAGATATATATTCCTCCTGGAGAAGGAAACTGTCAACATTCCACTTCTGTAAGCTTGTGACTGGGGAGAGAGGCTGGATTGCTTGGGAAGTGTCACTCTTCGGGGGCGAGTGACTGATTTCAAGCAGAACTCCTGGGCTGTCTCCAGACCTCAGTGATCTCAGTTCCATTTGGGAAGAGCCCCCCGGCCATACTACTCCCAGAAATGCAAGTCTGTTATTCCCACAGGTCAGCAGAAGGATCAGATTCACACAAACCATCACTCTTCCTTGGCACAGATCCTCATTATTGCTTGGGACAACGGGCCTACAATAAATCTGAGCCACCAGGGGAAAGTGAAAACGCCTCTTCCAGGGAGAGCCCCAAATGAACTTCCTCCACTGGAGCATCCTCGAGCCCTGTAGAGGTTGGTCTGGTTGCCCTGCTCTGACTGGGGACCCCAGTTAATTTCCCAGAAGCCCCCACTTCCTCCTGGACAGCAAAGCAGTTTTGAAGGGCTGAGTTCTTTACTGATGTGGATCACATAACCCAAGCCAATCTTTCTATTGGGCTACACAACTCAGATATCATTGACCCTGCTCAAATTCAGGACAAAAACCCTTCCCCGTGCGTTGAGTCCTTACCCCACTTCAGCAGCAGCCAACTTCGGAAAGTGAGCTGTTTGCAGAAGATTCCTCCGCTAACCTGAACTTCCCATGGGAACTTCACCCTTTGGCTCAGCTGAGTGCTGCAGTTGGCCCTGATGGAGCTCGTGTCTGTTGGTTGTCGTGGCGACCAGAGTGGGCAGAAAAAGTCAATTATTTTTTGTGGAAATTTTTGAAAACTTGACCTCCCTCCCCTTCCTCCTTTTTATCAAAATCTCCTGCCAATTTTTTTAAAAATTAAAAACTTCTTTTTTCATTTTTTGAAAAATGAACAGAAACGGACTTGATGAAAACATTTCCTCCAGCTCCGCTAGCTCCATCCTTGAAATCCAGCTCTGAAATGAACAGTCAGCCAATAAGCACTGGAGCGAAGTAACAGACACATTGTTGAGCTTTGAAGGGGTCAACAAGCATGTGGACCAAGGGGAATCCAGTGGATAGAGGGTACTTAGATTTTCAGAAAGGTCCCTCACCAAAGGCTCTTACGCAAAGTAAGCGGTCACAGGATAAGAGGGAAGGTCCTCTCATGGATTGGTAACTGGGGTTAAAAGATAGGAAACAAAGGGTAGGTATAAATGGTCAGTTTTCAGAATGGAGAGAGGTAAATAGTGGTGTTCCCCAGGGGTCTGTTCTGGGACCAGTCCTGTTCAACATATTCATAAATGATCTGGAAAAGTGGGTAAACAGTGAGGTGGCAAAATCTGCAGATGATACAAAATTCCTTATGATAGTTACGACCCAGGCAGACTGTGAAGAGCTACAAAAGGATCTCTCAAAACTGGGTGACTGGGCAACAAAATGGCAGATGAAATTTAATGTACGTTGGAAAAAATTATCCCAACTATACATATAAAATGATGGGGTCTAAATTAGCTGTTACCACTCAAGAAAGAGATCTTGGAGTCATTGTGGATAGTTCTCTGAAAACATCCACTCGATGTGCAGCAGCAGTCAAAAAAGCGAACAGAATGCTGGGAATAATTAAGAAAGGGATAGCTAATAGAACAGAAAATATTATATTGCCTATCTATAAATCCATGGTATGCCCACATCTTGAATACTGTGTGCAGATGTGGTCGCCCCATCTCAAAAAAGATATATTGGAATTGGAAAAGGTTCAGAAAAGGGCAACAAAAATGATTAGGGGTATGGAACGGCTTCCGTATGAGGAGAGATTAATAAGACTGGGACTTTTCAGCTTGGAAAAGAGACGGCTAAGGGGAGATATGATTGAGGTCCATAAAATCATGACTGGTGGAGAGAAAGTAGATAAGGAAGTGTTGTTTACTACTTCTCATAACACAAGAACTAAGGGTCACCAAATGAAATTAATAGGCAGCAGGTTTAAAACAAATAAAAGGAAGTATTTCTTCACACAACGCACAGTCAACCTGTGGAACTCCTTGCCAGAGGATGTTGTGAAGGTCAAGACTATAACAGGGTTAAAAAAAGAACTCAATAAATTCATGGAGGATAGGTCCATCAATGGCTATTAGCCAGGATGGACAAGGATGGTGTCCCTAGCCTCTGTTTGCCAGAAGCTGGGAATGGGTGACGGGATGGATCACTTGATGATTACCTGTTCTGTTCATTCCCTCTGGGGCACCTGGCACTGGCCACTGTTGGTAGACAGGATACTGGGCTAGATGGACCTTTGGTCTGACCCAGTAGGGCCGTTCTAATGTAGTTATAGTGCACTAAAGGAGTGTGTGCCATAAGTCCCCACCCACACAGGATATCAGGTTGGTACAGTCCTAGCTACGCAGCCTGGCTCTTTAGCTCACGCTGTAGCAGCTCACGCTTTTAGATCTGGAGGGCCCTGGTTCCATCCCCAGTGTGTCAGCCATCATGCAGTGATCTGCGACATGAAAGACGTCAGTCAGAACGTCAGAGTAACCATTGCTTGTCCAGGGAGGGAATCGCTGAGGGGCTGTAGCCAATTCACAATCACTATTGCACAGAATTAGTGCTGAGAGAAGGGCACCCGAGCAGCAGGCTGGTCTTGGCCTCTCCACCGGGGGTACAGCACCGGCTTTCCCCACACTGCCCTGCCTCTGCCAGGGCTCAGAGAACAGTTCAGGCTCTGGCCCGTTCACTCCTAGTCTCTGCTGTTACTCCTAGCTGCGGTGGGTTTTCAGCCAGACTGAAGCCACCCAAAGTTCACCACGCAGGCCACAGGTATTGTGTGCATTACCATAGGGCCCAGGAGCTGCAGCCATGGACCAGGAGCCTGCTGTGCTAGGCGCTGTACAGACACAGCAACAAGATGGTGCCTGCCCAAGAGCTTGCAATCTAGGTACAAGACAAGGGAGTCCAAGCAAACAACAAGATCATGGCAGATAGTGGGCTCAGCCCACTGGCATCCTGCCTGACCATTGTCAAGTAGGCCTCATGGCATAGGCGGCAGTAACAACTTTTGGGTGCTCCTGACGGCGGCTGGTTCTGAACTGGTGACTGAGTGGGGAAAGGCCCCACGTGGCCCACCAAGCCTCTCAAGCTGTCCAGCCCCAAACACAGAATGAATCGACCGCAGGGGGAAGCACCTTTACGAAGGCCACAAAGCCTGTTTGGGATGGTAACTTTCCTCCCCTTCAGCTCAGGGGAGACACATGGGAACAAGACAGCTCAAATGTATTTTAAGCGGACACTCCACACTAACAATCAGGGCTAATTTAAACAAACTATAATTAAACTCAAAGGACCTATTGGTAGGGGCGTGGGGGACTTGTCAGCACGTTCGCAGTGGGTAGTTACTTTGGCTATAAAGCCCTTACCTTTAGTGGAATAATTTCAGTAATAATGCATGTGAGCTGGCATGCCTACGCTCATGCTTGGGGGTGGGGGCAGGAGGGGAAAGAAATTCTTGGGTTTCTTTTGATGCCTTTACACGCTAATCGTCTTAACAGATTTTTAATTAATGGGAACGGAGCACTTTGCCACGGTGAACTATATTGGTATAATTGACTGGTGGATTAGTTCCATTATACACACAAATCACTTGTCTCCAGGCTTCCCGGCCCCCCCGGGAGCTCCCCTCACTGGACATGCCGAGCAGCCCCATTCTGAAGCAATTTTTATAAAATAAACTCTCTAATCAGGTAAATAATTCCATAAGGTAAATTGCTCCCTTCCCGCAGCTCCCCTCCCCCGCCGGGAACCTGTCTAGTTTCAGGGGAATGAAACGTGCCTCCAATTACAGGCAAATCTCAGACTTGAAAACCAGTTTGGGAGAAGCCTGCAGCACAGAGGACCCCTTGAAATGCAGCATCGCAAGAATTAAAGCATTTAAGCTGTCAGCCGGAATATGGGAGAACCCCTGATTACCTGGGGTGGAAATACAGTGTATTTAGGTTTGTGTCTGTTGCAATTTCCTGGCCCCCAGCATTGATCCTGAATGACTTGTGCTTATGTCAGGTTTCTGCACAGGGTCCCTCAGACACGTGGTCTCACTGATACTGACCTTTGGGCCATTAAGGATGTCCAGAGTGTAATGAACCTGGAGAAGTGGAAACGTGCAGTTGCCTGGGGTAGGTGACTCTCAACTGCTAAGCACATATGTTCTGGTCCAGCACAGCATTCACTGATGTTTTAAGAAGAGGGGATCGTCGTCTTGTGGTTAAAGCGGAGGGCTGTGCGCCAGGACTCCTGGGTTCCATTCCTGACTCTGTCACTGACTCACTTTGGGAACTTGAGCATGTCACATGTTAAGCTCTGCTGTGCTTCAGTTTTCCCATCTATGGACCCTTATTCAGGTAATGGCCTTCTGACGCTGGCCCATGTCCTGTGACTGGGGCCACGAGGTCTCTAACCAGCGCTCCTGTGCGTTACGCTTGTTACAGGCTCCATCACTGGGCCCAGGCGACTGCCTGCAGTGACAGAAGGTCCCTCAGAGCTGGGGGCATGCATCAGGTCAGTGCAGGCTACCTGCAAGCCTTGCTCTGCCAGACCATGCATGAGGCTGATCCCTCTGGAGCACCAGAGAACCCCCAGCGGCAGGAATTACTTAAATTAGGGAGGAGGGGGTGAATGCCATCTCTAGTGCAGGTGCCCCCATGGGTGCATGGTAGTCCCCTTGTACCTCCCCCCATACTCACAGGATGGCTCGAGCCCAGCACATGCAAAGCTGGGAGAAATCTCACTGGTTTTGCTTGCAGTGGGTATGGAGATAGTCCATGCATGGACTGCAGATCTCTAGGGGCTGGACTGGGCCCTGCCTTTACACAGCGGTGCTGGGGAGTACAAGTGCCTGGCACACACGAGGGCCAGCCACAATTGCAGCCCTGGTGCCTGTGGAGAGCACTGGGGATGCATCCAAGGGGCTTTTCCATGGGCCAACTGCACAGACGGGGCGGGGTGGGGGCAAAGGGCAGGGAAAGCCCTGGCTTTACTGACCTCACCTGCTGGCCACCAGAGTTGGCCATGCTGGGAGGAGGGGCAGGAGGATACACTGCACCCTTAGGAGCAGCGCAATGAATTATTCCAGGGGCCCCAGCTCTCTTGGCACTCCATGTTCAAAGCACGATCTAGCCGAGCCGTGTTATAAGTTTCAGTGCATCAGCATCCATAACAGAGCAGCAATCTGCTATCTCAACAAACTCTGCTCTGCCATCTTGCATGCTGCCAAACTGCTCACAGGCCAGGAAAAACAGCAAGGAGATGAACCACATATTGCCTATGGGAGCCAGATACTCAAACACAAATCACACCCCCATGGGGTACAATAATTCCTAATGGTCTGTCCTGGGAGTATGAGGAGCACAGAAAGGTTTACAGACAGCCTCCCACATGCCCCGCTGGATTATAAATGGCTCAGCAGTCATCACTGCAAGAGGTTCCAGATCTGCTCAAACAGGCTGAGTTTAGTCTGTCACATGCAAGAAGCTTGCTCATACTTTCTAATCATCTTCTCAAACAAACCCCACTCTGTATATTGGAGTCATTCGTAATGTTCCTGCTCAGAGAGATCTTAGGAGCAGAGCCAGAGCCGTAATTAGCCCCATGGGCCATTCTTGTCTAGCAGACAAGATTTCCCATCACGTCTTTGCCCTGTGCCTCAAACCCACCCCCAGGGGTCAGTGCAGCCTGTTCCATGATCCTGCCCTCTTCTCCGTCCCCTGCAAATGGAGGTTGGACACTCCACATAGTGACAAGTGTCCCAAAGACCTCCAGCAGAGTGCCCACTGGGAATTCACCCAGCTGCAGCCACAAATGGACACGCCCTTGCAGTTGGGCCACATGCACAGCTGGGTGCATTACAAATATCGCAAACACGTTTTCTGAGGCCCTTTAACAATGTGACATGTATATGGAACGGTGCTTGCCAATGCTTAGGTCAATTAATACCATCCCAAAGGTGAGTGGGGAGTAGTGAGACCAACCTACATTTCTATCGCACATCCTCCTACATCCACAGACAACTAAACATAAACCCTGATCCGACCCTGCAGGCAATTCCCCCTGCTCTCGCTGAGTGTCAGTGTGCACAGGGTAAAAAGCCACGTGGCAGGGAGCCTTCGTCAATTCAGGCCCTACAACAATTAGAAACATGCTCACTCAGAGCAATTCCTATGGCTGAAAGCCCAGCACATGTAACACAATGCCACTTTTTGCCTGGTTATTATAAAAATTGAACAGAAATGTTTTTTTAGAAAGGCAGGAGAGCTGAAATTACAGTAAGGTGGGTGCACAACTGATTGAAATACAGCACTCAAGGAGTAATTCTCAGTGGTTCACTGTCAAACTGGGGGGACATAGCTAGTGGGGTCTCACGGGGTCAATCCTGGGTCCGGTACTATTCCATGTTTTCATTGATAACTTGGCTAATGGAGTGGAGAGTATGCTTACAAAATGTGCAGATGACACCAAGCTGGGAGGGGTTGCAGGCACTCTGGAGGACAGGATTAGAATGGAAAACGACCTTGACAAATTGGAGAATTGGTCTGAAATCAACAAGATGAAATTCAATAAAGACAAGTGCAAAGTACTTCACTTAGGAAGGAAAATTCAAATGCACAATTACAAAATGGGGAATAACTGGTTAGGTGGTCGTACCGCTGAAAAGGATCTGGGGTTATAGTGGGTCACAGATTGAATATGGTCAATAATCCGATGCAGCTGCGAAAAAGGCTGATATTCTGGGGTGTATTAACAGAAGTGTCATATGTAAGACACGGGAGGTAACTCTCCTCTTTTACTCAGCACTGGTGAGGCCTCAGCTGAAGGGCTGTGTCCAGTTCCAGGCACCACACACACTATAGGGAAGATGTGGACAAATTGGAGAGAGTCTACAGGAGAGCAACACAAAGTATCAAAGGTTTAGAAACCTGACCTATGAGGAAAGGGTAAAAATACTGGGCACGTTTAGCCTTGAACAAAGCAGAGTGAGGGGGGACCTGATAAGTCTTCAGATATGTTGAGGGCTGTTATAGCGAGGAGTTCTCCATGTCCACTGAGGGCAGGACAAGAAGCAGTGAGTTTAATCTGCAGCAAGGGAGATTAGGTTCGATATTAGGAAAAAACTTGCTAACTCTAAGGCTAGTTAAGTTGTGGAGTCCCCATCACTGGAGGTTTTTAAGACCAGGCTGGATAAACACCTGTCAGGGGTGATCTAGGTTTACTTGGTCCTGCCTCAGCACAGGGGGCTGGACTAGCTGACTTCCTGAGGTTCCCATCCAGCCCCACAGTTCTATGAGTCTGTGCTGTTCCCTGGGGACAGGGCTGCACTTCGCTGGGGATTTCCTGATTTCACCTGGGGGACACACGGAGACCAAGAACCACCCAGAGATCAGAGATGGACCCACAGGGACAGACTGCAAAGGGCCAGCCCCTCAGTGGTGCTCATTGGCATTGACTTCAGTGGCAGGGCCGGCTCCAGGCACTAGCAAAGGAAGCAGGTGCTTGGGGCGGCCAATGGAAAGGGGCGGCACGTCCGGGTCTTCGGCAGTGGGTCCCTCACTCCCTGACGGAGGGAAGGACCCGCCGCCGAATTGCCACCGAAGAATGAAGCTGCGCGGTAGAGCTGCTGCTGAAGTGCCGCCGATCGCGGCTTTATCTTTCTTTTTTTTTGGCTTCGCCGCTTGGGGCAGCAAAAAAGCTGGAGCCGGCCCTGTTCAGTGGAGCTGTGGGGATTGACACTGGAGTGCAGTTTTTATTTTCATCCAGCACAAGCCTATTAGCAATAACCCCGATCCTGGGTTTAACGAAAACCCTGTTCTACGACGCTCCCATGTCCCTGTGCACAGTGCAAGCGCAGGAAGGGAGCAGCCCTGCCTCTTCCATGCAGCAACAACATACCCACCTAGGCCAGGATTAGCACGGGGATCGATACCATCCTGCTGCACGGTGATTCCAGCCCTCTGGCTTTAGACTCAGAGGCCCAGATCCCCTGTAGTTCTTGGTCCGAGAGGGGCTAGATAGAACGTCGGCCGCTTACACGTGCCAGGGCGCACGCTGTACGTGTTCACCTGTTACAGTGGTGCTGCGGCAATGGGCATCGTGAGAACTAGGTCCTTGGGTAAGGTGCTGTGCACCCTGCACTGCCATTGACTTCAGTGGGAATTCAGGGCACTCAGTGCCAGGCAGAATCAGACCAGGATGGAGGCGCGCGCGCTCTCTCTCTCTCTGCAGTGACATAACTTCCTCCAAAAATAAACAGTCACCCTCTGCTTCAAGCTCAGCCCTTCAGGGTATTTGTACAGGTGGAGACGTGTAAGGAACTCCCTGCTTCCCTTGGGCTTGGACTGAGCGTGGAGAGTTTTTACCAAGGTTTGAGAGGTTCCCGAACCCCAGCTTCCTGGCACTGGTGTGTTCACGAACTGGGCGAACGACACTTCCAGCGAATAGCATCATTCCCCTCCCTGATCCCTCTCTCCACCCCGGCTGCTCTCTCTCTCCAACACACAGGGAAGGGAGCCCAAGCATTGGTTAGGCCCATGGGGTATTTGTAGGTAGCCACACAGAAAAACCAGCCATGGTGGCGGAGGTTGGGTTTGGTTCAGATAAGCACCCAGAACTTCAGTGGCTTCTCCAGAGCATATCTGAATCTCTTGGGCTGCTGCTTTGCCCCGGCGGGACATTTTCTGGGAGCTTCCCAGGGCTGACTTCCTGGCTTGTAAGAGTTAGAGGTGGAAGAGATCCGGTAAGTCTGCCATGGTGTAACGAATCTCACCAGCAGCAGGATAGTCACCTCAAAACATTCCCCTTTCTTACATTTCACCGCCTGAGTCTGTATGGTGCTCCTGGCACTGACGCTTCCCACCCCAGCCAGAAACCCCAGAAGAACCACCTCTCCATGCGTGCCATGCTAGTTCCAGAGAGGACTAGAGAATAAATGTGGAGGCCAGGTCAGATCAGCTATGCCGAGGCAGCTGCAACAAAGACCAGTGTGGAGCGAGGTGGTTGAGAAATGGCCCCTGAGCTCTGCCATGGCAGGGACCTCGCCATATCCTGTTTGTTACCGCGCTGTCCTTGGCAACAACAAGCCCGGGGAATCCTACACCACGGGAGTAATTGACATCAGATGCTTCTTTGACCTACAATATCTACCAGAGAACCTGGAAGCATTTATTTGTCTGAAAATATAAATATATCTCCCGCTGTAGGAAGGCTTGGAGCTGGGCTCCGTGAGGCTAATGAGTCTGAGCTGCAAGCCCATGATGAATATGATTGCTGAAAGCATTTTCCTGAGTTCTTCTTTCCTGGGTATCGAGTTACAAGTTACCAGACTTCCTGTCCAGCCCATGCTTTTCATTTCTTATTTGTAGCCTTCTAAACACTGTCTGTCAACTCCCAGCGTCGGCGGAAACGGCTCCATCCCTTCCCTACCCACCACAATAGGAGGGCCCAAGAACCCCAGCCCAGCAGCTGTTACCAACTCCGGGCTGGGGTGGGGTTGGAGATTATAACTCGGCCCACCTACCAAGGCCACAGACTGAAATTGGGCCAAGAAGCCCCAGAGGGATTTGGTTTTATCTTTAGCACATTTCAGTCATTTCCACCATGTAGGAGTTGGGCAAGTTCTGCTTTACTGGTGCTTCCAAACTGGCACGTTGCTTTCCCAGCAAGTGCAAAAGTATTTAAATACGGAGCCACAAAGTAACCTGCAGGATCCGGTGGAAGGGCAGTGGGCCAGGGACCCAGGAGACCTTCAGTCCGGTCCTGCTCCTGCCAGATAACTTTGGGCAAGTCATTTCTCCTCCCCCGCAGCGCTGTCTGTAAATGAGCCACTTTGAGATCCATGGATGAAAAGCACCTGCGGTACGAGAGCAAGGTATTAACATCCCAAACGCCAGCTGAGCCAGACCAGGGTCTTGTTCAAGCTGCCTTGCCTAGGGCACTTGCTCCTACAATCCAAAGGTTTGCCAGAGGTCAGCATAAAGCGTTTCTAGTCTGGCCTGGCCAGGGCTGCCCATTGTGGCCTCCTTCCTTTACCTGCTCTTCCCTTACCGACTCTTTTCTTTGGTCTGATTCTCCCCCTCGGTGGCTTTTATCCACCCCTACTCACTGGGGTATCTCAGCAGAGCATTCCCTTCCTTCCTGGCTCTGGGGTGACACCTCCCCCCAAGACAGACACTGACTCAGCAGCAGTAAGTCCCATCCCCCCAGCTCCTCCAAATGGATCCAGCAGCAGATAACCACCGTCCGAGTCAGAGATGTTACACCCTTCGATCAGGCGTCTAAAGCATTGTGCAAAGGCAGATGCACCGAACGGACTAAGGGGGCCCAAGGAGAATTAAGCCCCCCCAGAGAGCTTTCCACCCAGACAGGGACTAAGCCTTGTGGATGCTGCACAGGGGGAGCAGGGAAGGAGGTTAGATGTTATCCTCCCTCGTCCATTTCCCACGGGGAAACTGAGCCGCAGGGTGGGTAAGTGACTCAACAGTGGAGCTGGGAATAGTCTCCAGCTCCCTGATTCCCAGCGCTGGGCGTTAGCCACCTGGGGATGGTTGCTGCTCCCCCAGCTCACGCCAGGGCCTGTGTGTGTGGAGATACTGTGGGCCCATTGCTCTGGGGATCATCCCAATCTGCAGGAGGGCTAGGTGGAGTTAATGCAGCACAAACTTCAGGCCAGTCTCTCCTTACACACAGATAGGAAGTTGGGGTGTCCGTTTTCTGTCAATGCCAGCAAACCTCACAGCAGTCACTGAGATGGGGGCCCCATTTCCCCCCTGAAAACCTGAGGCGGATCTACTCAGCTGTCTTTAAGGCTCAAGGACTCAGATGCACACAGGGCTGCGTGAGATTCAATAGCCCCCAAAATACATCCTCTGGGCTGGACCCCACCAGCCTCGACCCACCACTGCAGCCTCCATGGGTGATTCTCACTGCAGACAAAGGGGCCGCAGGACTAGCTGCTGCATTAGCACAGGGGTGGGAGCAAAGTCAGCCCTGGCACAAGCCACCAGCTGTTGGCATCTGGCCCATGGAGCTGAGTTCCAAGCCGCAGCAAGTTGCCTTGGGATCAGGTCCATCTCTAGTTACTAGATAACCAGGTAGGAAAAACAGCCCATCGTAGTGAGCAATTAGCCGGCGTCTGGAGCTGTGTGCACACACACGTGGGAAGAAGGAGCCCACCGCTGCCCAGCCCAGCTTCCCCGTGGTTTGAATCCGACTGGGGAGGTCACTGGGAGGCAGTTTGGTGCTGTCAATAGAGGGATGCTCTGGGGGATTTCAGCCTCTGCCTCCCTCAGCCAGGACTCATCTGCCCCAGGGTTCTGAGGCCTGGGATCCAGCCCCAGACCTACGGCCAGGCAGGGCTCACACAGGTTCACCCTGCAAGAATCGCTGGGCTTGTCCTGGGTTTGAGGGAATCCCACCCCAGAGCCTCGTCCTGCCTGAAACACCCTCCAGAAACTCCAGCCGTGTGTGTTCCTGGGGGGCAGGGCGCACTAGTCTGCCAGGTGCTGGGGCAGGGAGCCACGTCTGCAGGGCAGGAAGTGAGAGCTGCTCCCTGGGCCAGGACCCAGAGCATTTGGCATAAGCAGGTGGCTGCTGTCAGAGTTGTGGAGAGGAG
Source organism: Terrapene triunguis (assembly GCF_002925995.2). Lineage (NCBI taxonomy): Eukaryota > Metazoa > Chordata > Testudines > Emydidae > Terrapene > Terrapene triunguis. Next base: position 15,162,382 of record NW_020664589.1, read on the forward strand.
GAGGCAGAATGGAGGGAAGGATGGGGGCAGTGCAGGGGTGGGGAGGGCAGGCTGCAAGCGCTGGAGAAAGCCCAGGAGGGTGGGGTTTGAACAGCACATCTGAGAGCTGTGCCAGACACAGCGGGGTGGGGAGGCAGAAGAGAAGGGATGATGGGGCAAGGGGGAGCAGAGGGTTATTCGGCCAGAAAGGGCCCCCCCCCAAATCATCCTGCCTAGGGCCTCCCAGACACGGTGAGTGTGAGACCCTCTCTGGCCACAGGCAGCCGCTGGCACTGAACCGGCCCAGCTGCCGGTGCCACCCAGCTAAGGGCTTTGCTAAAGCCAATGGGAGATTTGCCTGAATACGGACCGGCAAGAAAAGGCCAAGACCAGGTCAAGGCAACAGGGAGAGCCCAGGGAGCAAATTCCCTTCCTCCTCCCCTGCCCTCCGTCACGGAGGCCCGACCCTGGCAGCCGCTTGCCCCAGCTCGGAGCACTGGGAGGGCCACAGCTAATGGCTGGATTGAGCCCGTGTCTAGAGAGGATTTCCAGGGAGAAGGCTTCTGTGTAGCTGGAAGAAGGGGCTCAAATGGCCCAAATGACCAGCCATCAGGGCCCATGGCTGTCACTGCCAGGAATCCCCCTGCCCTTTGGCTTTGAATCCCCGAGTTCAGCGCAACCAGCGACGGGGTCTGAGACGCCAACAGCAGCTTGGGTGATGAGACCCCAGAGAGGAGGACAAGGATCAGAGTGTCTCACACATACGCACACCCCAGGGAGCCGCAGAAGAGGCTGGAGCCAATGACAATAATACTGAGCACTTTACAAATAATCCCATCATAGCCCTTGAAGACGCAAGTAAATTTCAGCCCCATTTACTCAGAGAGGTAAAGTGACTTGGCCAAGGCCACAGAGGGAGTCAATGTCGGAGCCGAGATTAGACCCTACAACTTCCTGGCTCCCAGTCCTATGCTCAGGTCCTTCCTGGCACTAGAGTTTACATGACCGATCAGGTCTTCTCCATCTCTGATTCCTGGGAAAAATTCCTGGGGAAAATTCCTAACGAACATCATTTATTTTTCTAAGCTTGCCCATTTGCTGAGCCCATCAATTCAGACTCAGGCTCCCAGTTCCCTCAGTGACTCAACTTCCCTTGACCCTATCAGAGCCTCAGGTCTAAACCCTTCCCAGGATCAGTCGGGTTGGGTTGCTGTGAATGCCCATTCCAAACACCAGGCTTAAACACCTGCTCCCTCCACCTCCACGCTCCTCGGCAACTGACGCCTTCTGCACACTAAGCCAATGCAACGGCTCTGACCTCCAGCGCCATTCACGCCATCCCCGCCACCGCACACGGCTCTGCAGAACAGCACAGGAGCCCCATGCCGGGGTCCCGCCGTGAGTGATCAGAGCTCCCCAGGTGGGCAGCAGCACAGGATTCTCCTCTGTGACGCGTGAAACACAGCAGAGGGGACAGAACTGTGTTCGCTTCATTACAATCCCAGGGAGTAAGCAGCTGGTCCCATGCCATAGCATCCCCTCTCTGGGCATGGAGGCTGTCCCCAGGCTCTGACTGGCCAGATGGCCATAGGGGTTGGAAGTGCCATGACGGCTAATCGAGATGGGCGTGAACCAAGCTTTGGGGAAGTTTGGTAGTGGGGCTGGATCCAAACCCTGGCTCCGAGGAGCTGAACTGACCCACGTGTGGTCAGGAGAAACAGAGGCACCTTCTCAGGACTCACGTGAGCACACCTAGCAGGCACAGGCACACTGGAAAGCCTGAGCAGAAGCTGCACCATGTGGCGCGAGGGGTTTCAGATGCTGGGACTGGTGAACCTGTTTGCGTATGTGCAAGAGACACAGCAGAGGGGAAAGACACACGGTGACGCAGGGACAGAAGCAGGCCAGGTGGAAGCTTGGTGCGGCCCTGGGAGAAGCCTAGAGAAAAGCCTGGGTTAGGGGTGCTGGCTGAGAGAGGCTTGGCCCTGCAAGTGAGGACATCGTCTCCTGTTGTTTGGTTCCTCCTATGTCCAGGGAAACAGGACCTCGCACATTCTTTGGAAATAAAAACACCATCCCAAAGGAGTACCTGCTTGTCTCCAGTTTCTCCTCCAAACTGGAACAATGACTGAGTTTTTGGCTAGGTGCCTGGATCAAGAGAGGAAACTGGACAACACCTCCAAAAACACCGGGGAGAGAGAAACTCATGTGCAAACACACAGTGTGACTCCCCGGAGAGCCTTCTCCTCCGCAGCCCTGCCCTGGGAACAGCTTCCCGGAACTCTGCCTCCGGGACTTCTCTCTGCAGCCTCCACGGGCGCAGGCTGCCCATCGCACACGAGCATCTGGTGCAAATCGCCCCATTAGAGCAGTTCACACTGGGGAGCGCAGCTACGAAAGGGGCCACTGACCTGTCCCGAAGCCAGCAGCTTCCCAGCCTGGTGACATCAGCGGGAAGGTTAATAGGACTCTGGCCTCGGCAGAGAGCGAAGGTTCTGGGCAGCAGCTCCATCAGCCAATATTCTGACCAATTAACATCTGAAAAGAGCAAAGAGGAAAAACATAAGTCATCTGTCGAGACTGAAAACAGCTGGGGGAGCCCAGGACGCACTGGGCCAGGCCTGGCCCAGACTGGAGCTGGCTGGCTTGCTTCCCCCACCACCCCCCAGCCCCTTCTTCTTTAAGGGCTCACTTTACAGAAAAGTGGTGCTTTGCTGCCACCCCGTGGGAGATGTGGATTAGCAGGATTTTCACGTGTGCTTCATTTCCCACCAATTCCTCCTCCCTGCTAGGATGATGATGATGTGAGTGATGAAAAAAGTGGATTTTCCAGCCAGAGCTTATTTCCTTCATTTAAAGAAATGCATGTGTGGAAGCCCCCTGGAAAAGGTCCCTCTCAAGTTTTACAATGGGGTTACTCCCCTGATTTAAATGGAGTTACTCCTGATTTACTGTGATGTAAGTGACATCAGAAGCAAGACACAAAATGTCCGCTCCATTCAGGAGGCAAGTTGGGGAAATGCCAGCGTCTGGGGAGATCTGAAATACGGCCCTAGAAGAAAGACTGACCATATACTGGAGGAACACTAACACGTAACGCATAAACAACGAGGAGTCCTTGTGGCACCTTAGAGACTAACACATTTATTTGGGCATAAGCTTTCGTGGGCTACAGCCAGGGCCAGCTCCAGGGTTTTGGCCGCCCCAAGCAGCCAAAAAAAAAAAAGAAAAGAAAAAAAAAAGCCGCGATCGTGATCTGCAGCGGCAATTCGGCGGAAGGTCCTTCGCACCGAGTGGGAGTGAGGGACCGTCCACCGAATTGCCGCCGAATAGCTGGACCTGCCGCCCCTCTCCGGAGTGGCCGCCCCAAGCATCTGCTTGCCAAGCTGGTGCCTGGAGCCGGCCCTGGCTACAGCCCACTTCATTCATGTTAGCCCACGAAAGCTTATGCCCAAATAAATTGGTTAGTCTCTAAGGCTAGGTCTACACTACAGCAGACTTCCGACCTAAGATACGCAACTTCAGCTACGTGAATACCGTAGCTCAAGTTGCGTATTTTAGGTCGGCTTACCTGGCGGTGAGGACGCGGGAAAGTCGACCGCTGCCGCGCTGCCGCCGACTCCGCTACCGCCTCTTGTCGAGGTGGAGTTCCGGAGTCGACGGTAGAGCCATCAGGGATCGATTTTACCGCGTCCTCACGAGACGCGGTAAGTCGATCCCCGATAAACCGATTGCTACCCGCCGGATCGGCGGGTAGTGAAGACGTAGCCTAAGATGCCACAAGGACTCCTCATTGTTTTTGCTGATACAGACTAACACGGCGACCGCTCTGAAACCTATAATGCATAGCCACCGCTAGGTGGCCTCACCAGTACACCTTTGCTAGCTGTCCCTAGGCCTTCCTAGGATAGATTGGGGGGCAGGGAGAGGAGAAAAGTAGAGAAAAGAAACTCTCTGAGTCAATCACTGGAGAGGCAGCCAGGGCCGGCGCTTCCACTAGGCGACCCTAGGCAGTCGCCTAGGGCGGCAGGATTTGGGGGGCGGCATTTTGCTGCCCTCGGTGGAAATTCGGCGGCAGGGGGTCCTTCCACTCTGGGTCTTCAGCGGAAATTCGGCGGCAGGTCCCGGAGCGAGTGAAGGACCCGCCGCCGAATTTCCGCTGAAGACGCGGAGCAGAAGGACCCCCGCCGCCGAAGACCCCAGGCCCCCTGAATGCTCAGAGGAGGAGCGCTGCCACCTAGGGCGGCAAAAACCCTGGCGCTGCTCCTGGAGGCAGCAAAGCCCCCTCCTACCACTGCCCCTCCCCTCCCCAAAGCACTCGTGCACTCTGCAAAGAGCTGAGAGAAAGAGAACCGGGCCCAAGTGCTGACTCGCTCACTCCGTGCAAAAGGGGAACAAAAAGGAAGTGAAAACCAGGAGATTGTGTGTGAAAAATCCAGGTCAAATGAGGAAAAGGTGCCAACTCAACCCCCCTCCCCTCTCCTGCAAAGCCTGCAGGCCACTGGGAGATGAAAGGAGGAAGACCAGGGAGAGTGCAGCTACAAGGTGACCAGGGGGCAGCTCAGGAGACGTGCAGGGAGAGGGCTGTGAGAGTCTATCTGCACGCTGGAAACCAGCTCCCTGCAGAGCAGCACCCAGCGATGCCAAGGTGCAGACCAGGGGATGGATCTGTGACCCCGCGGACAAGGATCACGGTCAGGATGGGACCTTGAATACGCAGGGACCTAACGGAGTGCAAAGGTGCACCATGAACTGCTTGCGAATCGGGGTGTGGAACAGCCTGGTGCCAGGTGCCAACATCCCAAGCATGTGCGGATAGTAACAGGACTGTCCACACTGGTGTGTCTATAAATGATGCTGCCCAAGTACATCCTCCCATCCCGGTATCTACAGCAATCGTGCAGCTCTCCTTGGACCAGCCACATAGTAACAAGGCTGCCCCCGTGTTCCCACCAGCCCTACATGCTGCTGTCTACTCGTGCCTGCGTTTGACGGGTGTCTATACGGGCTCACTTGTCAGGGTCGTGTTTTTACAAGAATGAGTAACTGGCAAAACAGTTGCTGCTTTTCAAGAATTATGTGATTTTCAAGTAGAAGAGCAGCCATCTGAATGATGTTCATAGCCTCATGGAGTTTAAAGCCAGACAGGACCATTAGATCATCTAATCTGACCTCCTGCATATCACAGCCCCTTAAATTTCATCCCGCTACCACTTTGAGCTCAATAGCATTTGACTAAAGCACGTCTTCCAGAAAGGCCGAAGACCCCAAGAGACAGCACATCCACCACTGCCCTTGGGAGTTTGTTCCAGTCGTTAATCTCTATCACGGTTGAAACATTCAGAGTAGAAACTAGGCACAATTTGTCTAGCTTCAGCTTTCAGCCATTGGTTCTTGTTCTGCCTTTGTCCACTGGACTAAAAAGCCGGTTAGTACCCTACGTTTCCTCCCCAGGAAGGTTCAGATGCACTGTACTCAAGTCACCTCTGGATCTTTTTCATAAACTAAACAGATTGAGCTCTTTAAGTCTCTCCCTGTGAGGCATTTTCCTCCCATCTTCAAATCATTTTTGTGGGACTTTTCTGAACCTTCTCCAATTTGTCAACATGCCTTTTAAAATGTGGACACCAGAACCAGATGCAGTATTCCAGTGTCAGCCTCACCGATGCCATAGACAGACGATAAGTCACCTCCCTGGTCCCCCATTCCTACATCCAAGGATCGCGTTAGCCCTTTTTGCTCCTGTAATGCCCTGGGAGCGCATGTGGAGTTGCTTGCCCACGGTGACCCCTAAATCCTTTTCAGAGTCACTGGTTCCATTCTGTGGGTGTGGCCTACACGCCTTGTTCCCAGCCGTAGAATTTGGTATTTGGCTGTATTAAGACATTGTGTTTGAATGGGCCCAGATTACCAAGTGCTCTAGACCACTCTATATGACTGCCCTGTCCTCATAATTCTTTACCATTTTGCATCACCCACAAATCGGATCAGCAGTGGGTTTATATTTACTTTCAGCTCACAGATTAAAAGGATGCATAGCTCAGGTTTAGTATGATCCCAGCAGAACCACACGAAACCCATTTGGTGATGATTCCCCATTGACAACTACTTTCTGAGATCTCTCGGTTAGCCAGTTCTTAAGCCATTTAACATGTGCTCTAGTCATAGTCTATATTGCTAACTTTGTAATCAGCATGTCATGTGGTACTAAGGACGTGTCTATATGGAGAATCAGTGAGTGCGAGCTGGGGTGTAAATCTACCGTGCTCGAGCATGTCACATGCTAACTCGCCAATGGGCCCTGTTTCTGCCTGTTTAGGTCAAAGCACACTACGGAGCTTTACGTGCGTGGTAACAGGGCCCATATGGCCAGTTAGCGTGTAACACACTAGAGAGCTGCAGATTTAGCGCCTGACAAGCTGGGGTGTAAATCTCCATGTGGACAAACCCTAAATCGACTGCCTTACACAACTCTAAGTAGATTACATCTACTCAGTTACCTTTATCAACCAAATGTATCATCTCAAACAATGAAATCAGGTTTGTTTGACAAGGTGTAATTTTCCATAAAAACTATGTTGACTGGCATTTATTATATGCCTATCTTTTCATTCTTTATCAATTGAATCCCATATCAGTTTTCCATTATTTTGCCTGGGATGAATGTCAGACTATCATCCCACTTGCCCTTTTTGAAGAGTGGCACAATATTAGCACTCTTCCAGTCTTCTGCAATTGTGTCAATATTCTGAGACTTAGTCAAAATTATCAGCAGGCCAGAGATCTCCTCAGCCAGCTCTTTTAGGACTCTTGGGTGCAAGTTATCCAAGCCTTGCTGGTTTAAATTCTTTTATCCCTAGCAGCTTTACTAATGGACTGGGAAGTAGTTAATCATCCTCATGTGATAGGAGTGATTTCATGGCATGAATTAAGGCAGCAGCTGTACCTGTCTCCTAGGGATTCTCTAGTTAATATTCCTAAAGCATTTTATAAGTATGATGCATTTCTCTCTTTGGCTTTCCTAGCCAAGACATCTACTCCTCATCCTTGCCCAGCCTCCAGTCCCCAACATGAGCATATCCCTGCAGTGCTGCTTTTGCAATTGGTGGTTGAATAATCTACTAGTGTGACACTCTGTATCTCAGGGGAACACCCAACACCCCCATGTTCATCCTTATAATACAATTGTGTGGTATCCAATGCAAAGTTTGTCATGTGGGGTGTCTTCAGTAGGCTCATGATGCACTGAGCATTGTTGTTACAGTAATATTATAGGTTATAACTTCATGTATATAGTTATGAGGCTGAAAATGTGTCCTCATGGCTTAAAACAAGCCCAGGCAAAACTCTCCAAGAGCAGAGAGGCAGTTCACACCTCATCAGGGCAGGTATGGGACAAACCCAGGCCAGCCTCACAGGAATAAAGGACACTGGCCTAGGCAGCAACAAAAGGATCTGTTGGACTCTCGAGTGAGTCACCTCCCTCCCCTTGGTCAGTTTGGGACTGCGCTGAGGTAATGCTCACCTGACTCTGAAGGGGGGGGGGGGAAAGCCAAGAGGGCAGAAAGGACAAGGTAAAAGGGAGAGACGTTTGCCATGCTCCTCCTCTCTCTTCCACCTCCATCTACAGACACCACCACCAAGCGACTAAAGCGCTGATCAAAGGGGAGAGCCTGGCTAAAGGACAACCAGCCAGCCTGTGGTGAGAAGCATCTAAGGCCTTGGCTACACTTGCAAGTTACAGCGCTGTAAAGCCTCCCCCAGCGCTGTAACTCACTCCCCGTCCACACTGGCAGGGCACTTACAACACTGTATCTCCCTGGGTACACCGCTGCAGGTACTCCACCTCCCCGAGAGGAATAACAGCTGCAGCGGAGTGGCTACGACTCACGGGTGTGAGTGTAAACGCTTGCAGCGCTGCACTAATCACCTTGTCAAGTGGCCAATCCTCTCCATTGTTGTGACCGGCTGCAGGAATGCGGAAGTGCTGGTTTCAAAGCTCGTACCACAGAGAAAAGCAAACAGTTTGCTGTTTGCTTTGAGTGAGTGAATGAATGAGCAGGGGGCCGGGAGTTCGGAACTTGCAAAATAGAGTGCTGACATGCTCCAAAAAGCACTCTCTCTCCCCCCACACTCCCTGTCACAATCCACCCCACCCCCGTTTTGAAAAGCACGTTGCAGCCACATGAATGCTGGGATAGCTGCCCAGAATGCACCGCTCCCAACACAGCTACAAATGTTACAAGTGTGGCCACACCACTGCGCTGGCAGCTGTCAGTGTGGACAGACTGCAGCGCTTTTCCCTACTCAGCTGCACGAAGACAGGTTTACCTCACAGCGCTGTACAGCTGCAAATGTAGCCAAGGCCTAAGTTTGTAAGGGCACTGAAAGTGTTAAGAGCAGCTTAGAATGCGTTTTGCTTTTATTTCATTTGACCAAATCTGACTTCTTGTGATTTGACTTATAATCACTTCAAATCTTAAACAAATTTATTAACTACAAAAGATAGTTTGTTCTACCTGAAGCAGTGCGTTTGGTTTGAAGCGTGTCAGCGACTCCCCTTGGGATAACAAGCCCAGTACATATCAATTTCTATGTTAAATTGACGAACTTCTATAAGCTTGCAGCATCCAGCAGGAATAACTGGATACTGCAAGACGGCGGTTCATAGGGTTGTGTCTGGGACCGGAGATATTGGTTAGTGTCATTCGGTTGCACAATCCAAGCAGCGGCTGGCCAAAAGTGCTCACTCACGTAGCTGGGAGCAGCTCACATGCTAGAGGCTGTGTGTGAACAGCCCGGGAGTGGGCTGGCTCCCAGAGTTGAGGATTGGCGTGACCCAGCAGATCACCGGTCCAGATAACACCAGGGGAACGTCACAACCAGCCTTGGCTCAAACTCTGCCTCCACTTTCATCCCAGCAGCCTTCAGTAAGTGTGATAGAGGGAACAGACACAGGCATGACTGAGTGGGGAGCTTGTCCTCGACTGCCCAGCTTAGCAACGCGAGTGTCTTTCCTGCGCGGTGTGCGCGGTGCTGGACAAGCTGTGCTTGCAGCCAGCAGCTTGACTCAGTGGAAGCAACAACTTCACCACCTAGAACAAAATGAAAGGGGGGGGGAATTGCCCATAATTCTTCCCCCCCACTGAGTTAAGGCCCTAAACGCCAAACCTCAGCCACCCTCAGCACCATTAGAATCCCCAGCAGCTTGTACAGTTCATGGAAGTGTATAAACAAGTCAACCCATCAGCTGGCAACACTCACAGAGGCTCCGCGGGGCCTGGAGTCAATGGACCAGCCGCTCATCTAGAGTCTGGGGATAGAACGTAAGCAATGCAGGCAGTGCGGCTCTGGGGGAAAGTCAGGAGCTGGAATCTGCAGCAAGAACTGCCCTGAAGGAGAGCAGCTTACCGTCCTACGCCATCCAGCTCAGGAGCCTTGTGCTTTGTGTAGTAAGAGGAGGCCCTGAGATATAAACCTTGGTATCAGAGGCCTGGTATGAGGCCTAAGGCCTGAACTAAAGTAATGGTCAAGACTTTGCTAACATAAAGCAAAGTTAAGCTGTGAGCCAGAGGCAGGCCCTGCTCACAGAAGCTGGCAAGGAAAGGGCTGATGCTGTAAAAGGAGACATACCTAAAAGGTACTGGACACCAGATATCAGAACATTCGCATACTTGTACATTCCACACACAAGGAACAGGCTGACCCATCCCAATGACAGGGCCAAAAGGGGAATATGATGGATAGTGTTGTTTTGTTCGAACCAACATGTACAAGGTGAGAGGCGGCACCTTACTACGTAGAGGGGTTGTACCTTGCTGCGTAGAGGGGTTGCACCTCTACACGTCAGGAGTGATGTGTAACTTGTTTGTACCTGTGTATAAGAGTGTATCCCTGGGGCGGTGTCTTTGTCCGGCCGAGGGGGCAGTGAAAAGTCCCGCCACTGACTGAGCCAGGTCCATTGCCAAGAGACACTTTCTCGTAATATGCCCGGTAGACTAAGTAATCTACGGGGAACTGCAATGGTGTCCAAGGTCGCAATAAACCTAGTCGACGTGACTTTGCATCTTACTAGACTCTGTGGTTATTGGGGGTTCTCTTTGGGTCTGCTGGGTCAGCGATCTGCGCAGAGCTGGGGCAGCACACGGAGGGAACACACGCACGCAGCCGAGCGATATCTACAGGAGACAGCAGAGCACCACACCGGTAGCATCTGACAACACTTTGCAGCTCCATACCAGGAAGAGCTCCCACACCATGGGACCTGGCTAACCCCTAACCTGGTTTGCAACATAGTGCAGGGCTTGAAGTGTGCTCCAGCCCTGCAAATGTGGCTAAATAGGCCACTCGGTCCCAGCTGCTCGTCAAGACCAGACAGTGCTGTGTGGAACAACTGGGTCCCGGGACCGTAGGTGTGTTTGCCAGCAACATCTGATCAGCTTAGACTCAAACACCCCGTCTGTGTGTACAGCTGGGACAGCACCAGGGAGTCCTCCACACTAAACCCCTCCCCCAGCGCTGCAAAGTGTGGGTGGGCTTGGCCTACAGGAGGGTCTGTTAGCCCACTGTTCCCTTTGCTCTCCCTTCATCCTAGGGCATGGGACAGCCAGCATCAGCTAGTTACTCACGTGCGGTGCCCAGTGCTGCCAGGGCCGGCTCTAGGCACCAGCTAAACAAGCTGGTGCTTGGGGCGGCACATTTTTAGGGGTGGCATGGCCGGCGCCAGAATGCCGCCCCTAAAAATGTGCCCCGGCCGCCCTAGCTCACCTCCGCTGCCGCTCGCGCGCCGCTGCTCTCCCTCCCTCCCAGGCTTGAGAGCCTGGGGGGAAGGGGCGGAGTTGAGGCAGGGGTGGGGGTAATTAAAAAACAGGGTGAGGGGGCGGCCAAAATTGTTTTTGCTTTGGGCGGCAAAAATCCTAGAGCCGGCCCTGAGTGCTGCTTGAAGATGCGAGAACTCGAGCAGTACAACGTGCAGGACCAGAGAGGAGCCAGGGAATTAATGATGGTTAACAACTTCCCCACCATTGGGCTCCATGGCTCCTTTCAGCCCTCATCAGCATCACTGCCTGCCCCAATCTGCCTGCCGGCTCCCCTGCCCTGCGCGTGCGATGCGATACTTCCAGGGAGAGGGGTGGGTGTTTTTTCCAGTGCAAACCAGGAGCCTCTCAAAGTGTTTATACAAAAGTGTTTATACATTCTGGGGCCTGTACGTTGCAGGCTGCTGAGTTAGCGACAGACAAATAACCAGGGCCATTAAGAAACGTGCTCTTTTGTTGACACATTTAGAGACAGGCCCACCAATGCCATTCATCTCTAATGCCCCCACATCCCTAAACATACCCCACAAAGTCCCCCACCCAGCCCCGCTGGCTCCCCCAGCCTCGCAGGGAGAGAGTCTGCTTCTCCTCCTTGTAGGGAGGAATCAGTCAGAGAAGCCTCTGGTGAACCACCTAGCTGGAGCAGGAGCTCAGCTTGTTGATACAATTAGTCACTTAGTGCCTAAGAACTGGCTTCTCCCTTGCTATCAGCTGGAATGTGCCCTCTCCTGACACAGGTGGTGCTGGCCCATTAATCAGCCCTGTGTCAGCACAAGCCTTGCAACTACTAGAAAACACCAACTTTTTTCTTCTTCCAGCTTCTTTTTAGGCAGGTGCAGCTGTGCTGCCTCAGTTTCCCTCCAACTGGTTGGGTAGTTAAGTCGTCCAGCCAAATTGAGAACTCCACCTCCCTGGAGTGACCCAAGTTCCGAGCAAGACAAAAAGCAACCCATTCCCCTCCCCAGGGTCTGCGTGACGTCCTCCCCTCTTGCTGTACGGGGTATAATCACACCGCCTCGAGCGGACTCCTCCGAGACACAGGGGAATTCATTTCCACCTTCTATCGGGGGCTGCACTCTGAAGCCTAGACATCTGCCCCAGCCTTACAGACCTTCCCCAGAGCTACCTTCTTCATCTCCCTCCGTAAGAACTGTCAAGGAAAAGCCCCTCTATGACCAGCCCCCAGCTCTATCCACAGCATCATCCTGGGAATCCTTACCCTTTCTCTTCAGCCTCTGCTGCACCACAGGCACCCTAGCTCGGTTTGGCCATGCCCATGCTCCCGCAGCTGGCACCACTTAAAGCCCAAATGCTAATCTCTCTCTATGAGGAGGACTGGGGGCTTATTTATAGTCCTGCCCTCTTTCCCAGCATTCCTTGCTGGCGCAGGCCCCCTCTAAGAACTACAATCCCCAGAATGCCTTGCAGTTTGAACAGGGTTGTACCCAGCCTTACACCTGCCTTAAAGGGCCAGAATACTGGTTTCCAAACAATTTCCTCATTTAAAAAAAACATATCATGGCAAAAGAGTTCAAGTTGACACAGTGTCACTCAAATTCCCACCTCCCAGAAGAACTGGGCCCTGACGCTGCTGGAAGAACAGGGCTGGGAACCTGGGCTCTGACTTACATGCACATACATCCCATTCCAGAAGTCCACACAGCAATGAAACAGCCTCGAGCCTGAGCCCCGCGTGCCTGTATCAGCTGGCACAGGCCAGCCGTGAGTTTTTTCTTTGCTGTGTAGACATACCCTAAATGTCTAGGAAATATGACCTACAAGAGAAGATTGAAAAAATTGAGTTTATTTAGTCTGGAGAAGAGAAGACTGAGGGGGGACATAGCTGTCTTCAAGTATATAAAAGGTGGTTATAAAGAGAAGGGTGATAAATGTTCTCCTTACCCACTGAGGACAGGACAAGAAGCAATGGGCTTAAATTGCAGCAAGGGAGGTTTAGGTTGGACATTAGGAAAAACTTCCTAACTGTCAGGGTGGTTAAGCACTGGAATAAATTGCCTAGGGAGGTTGTG
>NW_020664589.1:15175307-15175715 GCF_002925995.2 Terrapene triunguis
AAAATTGAGTTTATTTAGTCTGGAGAAGAGAAGACTGAGGGGGGACATAGCTGTCTTCAAGTATATAAAAGGTGGTTATAAAGAGAAGGGTGATAAATGTTCTCCTTACCCACTGAGGACAGGACAAGAAGCAATGGGCTTAAATTGCAGCAAGGGAGGTTTAGGTTGGACATTAGGAAAAACTTCCTAACTGTCAGGGTGTTTAAGCACTGGAATAAATTGCCTAGGAAGGTTGTGGAATCTCCATCATTGGAGATTTTTAAGAACAGGTTAGACAAACACCTGTCAGGGATGGTCTAGATCAGGGATCGGAAACCTTTGGCACGTGTCCCGCCAGGGTAAGCACCCTGGCGGGCCAGGACGGTTTGTTTACCTGCCGCATCCGCAGGTTCGGCCGATCGCAGCTCC
>NW_020664589.1:15175815-15176363 GCF_002925995.2 Terrapene triunguis
CCGCAGCCCCCATTGGCCTGGGACGGTGAACCGCGGCCAGTGGGAGCCGCGATCGGCCGAACCTGCAAACGCGGCAGGTAAACAAACCGGCCCGGCCCGCCAGGGTGAGCTGCGTGCCAAAGGTTGCCGATCCCTGGTCTAGATAATACTTATTCCTGCCTCAGTTCAGGGGACTTGACAAGATGACCTCTCGAGGTCCCTCCCAGTCCTACATTTCTATGATTCTATGAAACCAAAAGAAAGACAGACACACTAAAACCAAGAGAATAAAACTGAAAGCCCTGACGCAACAGTCCACCAACCACAAACATTCAATTCTAATTTTTCCTAGAAAGAATGAAACTGCAGCCTGAAAATAGGAACAACCATGTTTTATTTCGTTGGACAACACAATCTTAGCTGCCCATGGACAAGTGATCCGATTTATTTCCCCTGCTCACGTGGAATAAGAGGCTAAGTAAACCCGCAGTTGTAGCTTTGGGTCTGCTTGTCCATTAAACCCCTGATCCTGCAATTGGATTAGTGCAGGCACAATGGTCTAATTGGAG
>NW_020664589.1:15176763-15198199 GCF_002925995.2 Terrapene triunguis
CCGCAGCCCCCATTGGCCTGGGACGGTGAACCGCGGCCAGTGGGAGCCGCGATCGGCCGAACCTGCAAACGCGGCAGGTAAACAAACCGGCCCGGCCCGCCAGGGTGAGCTGCGTGCCAAAGGTTGCCGATCCCTGGTCTAGATAATACTTATTCCTGCCTCAGTTCAGGGGACTTGACAAGATGACCTCTCGAGGTCCCTCCCAGTCCTACATTTCTATGATTCTATGAAACCAAAAGAAAGACAGACACACTAAAACCAAGAGAATAAAACTGAAAGCCCTGACGCAGCCGTCCACCAACCACAAACATTCAGTTCTAATTTTTCCTAGAAAGAATGAAACTGCAGCCTGAAAATAGGAACAACCATGTTTTATTTCGTTGGACAACACAATCTTAGCTGCCCATGGACAAGTGATCCGATTTATTTCCCCTGCTCACGTGGAATAAGAGGCTAAGTAAACCCGCAGTTGTAGCTCTGGGTCTGCTTGTCCATTAAACCCCTGATCCTGCAATTGGATTAGTGCAGGCACAATGGTCTAATTGGAGGATCAGGACCTAAATTTATGCACATCTTAATATCGGCAATGTTTTCCCAGCCCTAATTGCAAAGGAAGGCTCCTAATAGAGTTGAGGTGAAGTCCTGGCCCATTCACTTCCCATTGACTTTGACAGACCAGGATTTCACCCCTGGTTGGAAAATGGAGAGACATTTTTTGCACAAACGTGTTTCTGTTTTACAGCAACATTTTGTTTTGATAAAACTCCCTTGTTAGCTCTAGGAGCTGAGAAACCTGTAGGTTTCTGATGAAGCTGAGGTCTCGCCCACTGCTGCAGGATCTGAACTTTCTGCAGGGAGCTGTCTACTGCTACATAGAGCCCTACACATCTAAGGAGGATTGGAGCAGTTCCAAAGGTGTCCCTCCAGTTCCGACAAAACAGTAAGTCACAGTGCCCCTAGCGCTATGGTAATACAAATATTAATAACAATAGAAGAATGGGTTGAAGCAATGTAACCCTTTTCAATATGCGCACTATATATATACTGGTACAGGGGCTGAAGCAGTACAAATTCTATTGTAAACACAGTTAATTCAGAGGAAAAACCACCACCCTTAAGGGAGAAACCAAGGTGTTTGCCAGACAAACCCTCCAGGCTAAGAATACTGGATCTGGCTGCGGAAATGCAATGAGATTGCAGTTCTGCTCTGGAAAGGGGGGCTGTAAAAATAGCATTGTGGAGTCCTAGGCGCTATCAGAATTGGACCTGCAAACTTACCTGAACTGTGAGCTCAACTGTGAGAAGTGAGTGAAAGTTTGTAACATGTTCATACCCCAGCCCGTGTTAATGGGGAAACGTGCACAAGGGAGACAAACAGACTAAACTGGTGAAAACAAAAAGCCTGCCTGATACAGCTCAAGGACAAGAATACGCTCATGCCTTGTAAACAAGAAAAGCCTGGGACTGGAAATTAATGACCCAAAATTGGTGTGTTGGAAATTAGGCCTAATTGGTAAACAGTAACAAGGGGATGGGCTATTCCACTCATCCCTCCCTTTGGGGTCTGAAATAAAAAGCCTTGGAGGGAAAATCAAGCAAAAGAAGCAGCAAACAAAACTGCTGTCTGGGAGAGGGATGGACCAGAAAGAGCAAGTTTCACCATCACACCTGCCACCCCACCAGGATCTACCAACCCCCCTGAGCAGACTGGGCCCCAGATGACATCACCAGTTCCACTGGCCTTGGCTAAATCCTGAACACCACCTGGGATGTGAAACTTTGTTCCCACTCCCATGTGTCCTTTTTCCTTCCCCACCTTAGTTCTTCTCTTTCTATCCCCCTCCTTTTTCCTCCCGTCAAATCTGAGTCTGGGGTAGCCAGCCAAGACTGCACCTTTTGCAACACTGCTGTGAGCCTGTGACCAAAAAGGCCGCGAAAAGCAATGCCCTAAACAGCCCGACGCTGGTACAGGTTTGCCAGGTCTTGGAGTGGCTGATCAGACTGTGTGTCCTGCCTGCGTGCCTCCAGCTGGAATGCAGTTAATTTTGATATACTAGCTACACTGGAAACCAGCTCCCTCTTCTAGGCTCTGCAGTTACACTGGAGGGAAAAGTGGTGCAAAGAGTCTTGTCCCTGAAGTCAGGTGCTCTGATGATCCCAGCCGGGGAGCAGGTCTGTTGACTTAGATTTGATGAGAACCGCCCACTCAGCTTGGTGCACACACTCTTCTTCCTAGATGTGAACGGCCGCTCTTCCTTGCACCCTTCACCCGCCAACGTGGCAGCGTGTTGCTAAGCTACCTTCCTGGGTTTTGCTCTAGTCCCAGAGTCTGTCATCCTCATTGTCCATCCGCTGCCATCACGCTCCCTCCCAGTTGCCGCTCATTGGTTAGGGCTGGAAAGTGGAGACCGTGCATCTGTCCACGTTTGGGTGTCCATGGGCCACAGCCATTCTTCACTCGAGCAGAAAACACATGGCGTCCCTGCCAATGGCCACTGGGCTGTGCCTGGTTCTGGGCTCATTCCAAGACACATCCTTACATAAACATACGACGCAAACCCTCTCACCTAGCCAAGCTCTCTGTCCTGCAGGCTGGCAAGGGAGGCAGAGGGCGCGCTGGGAGGTCTAGTTCACTTTAGTACACAGAGGAGGTCCTCAGGGACTCCTGTGGTGGGGGCCAGAGAAGGGCTTACACACCCAGAGAGAGACACTCCGTAGTCTTGGACGCTTTCCACTCAGCCGGTCTGACCGGAGAGGATGGAGGTTTGAGGCTGGCTCTGCCTGGCAGCTGTCATGGCCCTGGTAAAGCCCCCCCTGCTGGACATGTTGGGTCCTGCAGGCTGGACCCAGGGGCTTCTCTGCTTTCCTGATTCTGAACAGAGTCCAGGCTCTGCCTCTGGCTTTGGGCTTCTAGGGACACTCTTGGGGTGCAGATTCTCCTGACACCCGTTTTGGAGAGCTGAGAGCCCACAGGCCAACTGCCTAGCTCCTGAGACTAGTACCAGCTTGCCAGCCCCCCGCACCCTCCCGTTGCTTCAGCACACCTTCCCAGAGCTCTAAACACGGGGGGGGAAATGGCTTACAGCTGATCTCGTCTGGGACACGTGACAGCTGAGCACATAACACACAGGCTTTGCAAAAAGGGTTTCTAAACACAATTACGCTTTACTTTAGATGGCAGAAGAGCAATACAGATGTAAAACAAAACAACAAAACACCGGTAGGTCATTCCCTGCCTCAGTTTCCTCACCACTCAAGTGTTCTTTGGGATTTGGGTCAGTTTCCTTTCAGCATTCCCAGGCTCTCCCACCTGCAGCTCATGGTTCTCTGACCCCAGCGCCCTGCCCTCCCTAAAATGGCCAGTGAGAGGCCCTCCCTCCCTTTTATAACTTCCAATCCCCCTTGTCAGGTGGGGTTGCCAACTGTCTAGGTCCACCAATGGCTATTAGCCAGGATGGGCAGGGATGGCATCCCTAGCCTGTTTGCCAGCAGCTGGGAATGGGCGACGGGATGGATCACTTGATGATTCCCTGTTCTGTTCATTCCCTCTGGGGCGCCTGGCATTGGCCACTGTCGGAAGACAGGTCACTGGGCTAGATGGACTTTTGGTCTGATCCAGTATGGCCGTTCTTATGTTCTTATGTCTAACCACACAGAGCCAAACACCCTTGCCCCACCCCCTGCCCTGCCCCTGCCCTGAGGCCCCGCTCCTGCCCCGCCCCTTCTCCCAGGCCCTGCCCCCACTCACTCCATCCCCCCTCCCTTCATTGCTCACTCTCCTTTGCCCTCATTCACTTTCACCAGGCTGGGGCAGGGTGTTGGGGTTGGTGCGGGGTCCAGGAGGGGGCTCAGGGCTGGGGCAGGGTATTGGGGTGCAGGAGGGGATGAGGGGTGCAGGCTCTGGGAGGGAGTTTGGGTGCAGGAGGGGGCTCAGGGCTGGGGCAGGGGTGCGGGAGGGGTTTTGGAGTGCTGGCTTCAGGAGGGGGGTCAGAGCTGAGGCAGGGGGTTGGGGTGCAGGAGGGGGTTCGGGGTGCGAGCTCCAGCCAGGCGACACTTACCTCAGCCGGCTTCAGGTCGGCAGCGCAGCAGGGCTAAGGCAGGCTCCCTACCTGCCCTGGCAACGCACGGCTCCCAGAAGCAGCTGGCACGTCCCTCTGGCAGCAGCTCCTATGTGTGTGTGTGGGGGGGACAAGGGGCTCCACATGCTGCTCCTGCCTGCAGGCACCGCCCCCACAGCTCCCATTGGCCGCAGTTCCTGGCCAATGGGAGCTGTGGAGTTGGCGCTCGGGGCGTGGGCAGCGTGCAGAGACCCCCTGCCCCCACCAGGGGCTGCAGGGATGAACCGGCTGCTTCCGGGAGTGGCGTGGAACCAGGGCAGGTACGGAGCCTGCCTTAGACCCACTGCGCCGCTGGACTTTTAGTGGCCTAAAATCTCCCGGTTTGGCTTCAGTAGCCTCCGGAGATACAGCCTGATTCCGGGAGCATTGGCAACCCTATTGTCAGGTGACCTGTTGTCAGCCTCAAATTCCATCAGGTGATCAGTTGCCCGGTTACCACCCCACCCTACCAAACCAGTTTTCTTTGTTTGGCCAGCTGTGTCCAACAGTCCTTCCATTTGAATAGCAGCCCACCAAGGTTTAACAACCCTCCATTGTGACCCCTCTGCAAGGCCCAAGAATTTCTCCCAACATCTCCTGCGTGCAAGCTCCATATGGAGGCTACAGAACCAAGGTGAAGGCACAAAACGGGTCTTGCGATGCAAATGGTGATCAGAAAACAAAGCAAGGTTGTCGTTTGATAGGGATACATATAAAGTTCATAACAGCAAACAGAATTCATAAGTCATACATAGACAAATTCCCCACGTTGCCCCAGGACCCACGGCACAGCTGCCTAGGGTCCCTGTGGGACCCAAATGAATAACCTATCCCACCACATATAAACGAGGGCCTTTCACATCTAGGTTGGAAACCCACCGGGTAGGAGAGACTGAAAGTCATTACCAGCTTTAGGCTGCTGGGTGGCCCTTGTGAGACGAGTTTGGTGGGTCTCAGTCCAGCTCCTAGTCCCCCCATCACACTACCCCCGCCCTGCAACTAGCACGAATCACCAGCCCTGCTGCGAGTCACCGCAGAGAGAACAAGGACTGAGCAGAGCCCAGTGCTAGGTTTCAGTGAGGGTCCTTCCAGTCAGGTTCACAGCGTGTGGGCAGACGCTTGTCCTGTGCCCGCGCTACCAATCCAGTGCTATGCTCCCATTCATTTTTATTTTCTATCCAGGATCTTCCCTTCCTGGTCCAGCCTCCAATCACATGGCTTCGCCTTTTCTAATCACCTACGGTGCTTTGTTTTCTGTGGTTTTGCTGGAACATTTGGGGTGTCTCTGAAGGAAGTTACAGACTCAAAAAGCAATTTTCCTTTGTATAAATTCCCCGGAGAAGATGTGGAAATGGGAAGCAGCTGTGGAGCTAGTGACAGCCACAGAGTTTAATAAAAACAGGTCTTGAGGGGAAAGCTGAGAGGTTTGAATATCTGAAGAACCTGTCAAAGGTCCCTCTGGTTCTGATCCAGTAGGTTTCTACCAGAGAAGTGGGATTGTTAGGGCTTTCTGCGGCAAAGCCTTTATTGTTATGGAATGTGTTGCCTGATTTTAAGGGAATAAGATCATGGGCGGCACGTCGCATAGGCTAGGGAAGTCTGGGCTCCCCAAACAGCACGGCCTGGCCCTGCCCATGGTTCACCCCAAAGCCCCCTCCTGTTTGCCCTTCCCCCTTGGCCCCAGCCCAGGCAAGCTGCTCCTTTTCAGGGAAGCAGGCTTGGGCTGGGTGCACTGGGGATGGGGGGGCCGTGCGCCTCCTGCCAGCCCTGTTCTCAGGGGCTGGGGGGGAGGGGAGAGCTGCATGCTGCCCTGCCCTCGGGGCTGGGGGGGCATGCACCACCCACCTGCCCGACCTGCACTTGGGGGTTGGGGAGGGGCTGTGTGCCACCCGCCATGCATTACCCATCCGCCCGGCGCTGGGACAGGGGGCAGGGACTGGCAGCTGCAGGGAGGGGGGGCTCTGGCAGGGGAAAGGGGGCAGATCCTCAGGTGGAGGCTAGCCTCCCCCAGCCGGCGGTTCACCTGCCGCCCATGAATAAGATTATTGTTTATATAATATGGGTTATAGGCTCGCCAGTTAATCTGATCAGAAGGTAATAAGGTTCTTGTCCCAGGATCAGGCTACACAGAGTTTTGCAAGGACCCTCAGGGTGTATGACAAGGACACTCACACTGAGAACAAAACACAGCCTTAAAGACTTTTATTGAGCTAAATGGAATAGTCAAATGGAAAAGTAATCCATCAGAATGACAAAGGACATAATATTGTTCTAGCGGCACTTGTGATATTAGTTACTATACAGTTTCCCAGATGAACACACTCACACCCTTCCTTGGTAACCTGGTGGTGAGAGACAAAGGACCAGCCTCATGCCAAGAGTCCGATGGTCCAGGTTCCTCAGTTCTCGAGTGGGAGGTGAAGAACTTAGGAGACGCTAGAGAGCTAGAAAGCTATCGAGGGACCCAAGAGAAACTAACTTAAATCCTGACGAAAAACTAAGTAACCAACCATGGTGGGAGCCTGAGCACCATGTGCCCACCTTCCATGTCCAAACTTACTTTCCTCCCCCGCATACTATCGGGATGCCCTTACTCTCTAGGCTGGCATGTTCCTATGTATTCATGACAATTAGCTTGTTCTCACAGTTGTTATTTCTGGAATCCAATTATTATTTATTATTTCTGCCAATCCAGTGCTAGGCTCCCATGCATTTTTATTTTCTACCCCATCTTCCCTTCCTGGGGCAGCCTCCAAACACATGGCTTTGCCTTTCCTAATCACTTACAATGCTTTGTTTTCCGTGGTGTAGCTGGACCACGTGGGGTGTCTCTGAAGGAAGACCGGTTATTTCCATGTTCTTTGTGGTGTACCTGTTAAGGTTAGAGAGGGCATTAACTTGGGTAGGCCATCTATCAATGCCAAAGGTCTAACATGCTTTAACTCGTAAGTGAGATAACTCACTTATCTACGTTAAAGGTCACAAACATACGTATGGCAACTTGCTTTAGCTCATCATACAGATGATACTGTAGATTCCTTGCATTACTGCCAAAAATACTCTAGTACAAATCTACAAAACTATAAATCGATTATAATAAAACAAATACTCAAACCCATAAGAGAGGATATAAGCAAGGAAGCAGGCCAGCCCTATGGGCTACACATTCCTTATATTGTAAAGGAGGTCCCTGTAAAGTGCCCTGCACAACTATGGCAGCACATTCAAACTCAGTCTAACTAACGATGGGCCTGGGAGAAAATCCTGAGTGGAGCTCTCCCATCCCCACATCCCCTGACCCATTTACAATATTGCTAACCTCAAACTTCTCAAATTCATGAGTCAGCCTCCAAAATGGTACTTCAAACTCATTCTAACTAACGATTGGCCCCTGAGTGGAGCTCTCCCGTCCCCACATCCCCTGACCCATTTACAATATTGCTAACCTCAAGCTCCTCAAATTCATGAGTCAGCCTCCAAAACGCATGAGGTTGGCTATCAAATCACGCAATTTTTACAAAAAAATAGGTTGTTTCCATGTCATAATACATTTCACTTCCCTTCTTGCTTTTGCACCCTTGAGGTGCACTCAAGTCACATTTTTGAGTTTTTCTCTGCAATCATGAAGGCTAGAAGCTAACTGATCTTTTAAACCAAAGCTGAGATTCTCATGAAATCACCTGACTCCAGGAGCTGGAGCTTGAAGAAAAACACCAATTATCACAAGACCCAAACTCTTGAGAGCTGGCAGCACTATGGTGGGCCCATGCTGGAGCACAATGTCTGCAATATCCCCAATCCCGTGCATTTCAAGTCTGTGAGTCCCCAAAACCCATAATTAAATAATAACATTGGGATTCTGTTGTGGCCGTCTCCTCTTGGAGTCCTTAGGGCCACAGTCGCTGCACCTTTTCAAGCTTTACCCTGCAACCCGGAGGGATAGAAAGGGACTTTTTTTTTTAAATGAAAGCTGAGATTCTCCCACAATCTCTTGATGCCAGAACCAGGGGCTTTAAATGAAAGAAGTCATTTAGCATGAGACTTACTATAAAATCACGACAGTTGGCAACACTGGGCCAGTGAGTGACCCCGGCGAAACTGCTGCCACCCCCATGCCAACAAAGCAGAGACAGGTGACTTCTTGGCCACCAGCCCCAGGAGGAATAAGCACTTGAGAGGCTCCTGTTATATAAAAGGAAAGGAAATTCTCTGCATGGATCCAGCCCCGTCCAGAGCTTCCTGCCAGGGTGAGAAGAATAGGCAAAGGCTTGATAAAGCCCAGCAGAGGGAGGGTGCAGCACGAGATAGTCTTAACAGCCAGAACCCTGACAGGAACCATCTGGGCAAAGCACACAGCAAAACGCAAACAGCAACTCAAAGGTCAGGCTCCAGCCCAGCCTACGGTGGGCCGCTCTCACCCTAGGCCAGCCCTGCCTGTAGCTTGCAAGGCCCATCTTGCCAGTTATAAAGTCCTGGCTTCACAACAGAGCAATGAGCAGGTCTGGTGTATGCAACCAGCCACTGAAACATCCCTAGGGGGTCTGCTCCTCTCAGAGCCCAGCCTGGAGGCATCAAGAGCCAGTAGGCCACAGCTTACAAGCTACTTAGGTAACAACATGACCCCCATCAATGGAGTAGCTGAGCACCTCGCAGTCTTTCTCATCACAACCCCCCTGTGAGGCAGGGCAGGGCTACTATCCATTTGTACAGAGAAGGAGTTGATACACACACAGAGGCTAAGTGACTTGCCCAAGGGCACACAGGAAGCCTGTGGCAGAGCAGGGAATTAAACCCATCTCTCTCAAGTCTCAGGCTAGCACCCTAACCACTGCACCATCCTTCCGCTCAACACCCTGGCCTCCTGCTGCTTTGGCTGGGCTGAGAGGCCTAGGAGTATAGTGCAGGGACACCTGCAAGTGGAGAGGAAAGTCAAGATGGTCTGTGTCCAATGAGAAGCCCCAGGCCCAACATTTTATGGTTTTACTGCTAAACCCATCTCCTTTCCAGAGCCTTCAAGTGACTCATGATGCCCCCACCCTTCACCTCAAGGGCACCTTCCCTCATGAGTCAGTCCCAGGTGCCTGGGCAAGTTTAGCGAAGAGTCTCTGGACTATGACTACAGTTCAAAGGAAGGCGTGTTGGGCCCAAGGCCTCCTTGGCTGAGGCCCAGGATTTCAGGCCTGATCTTCACCACTTATTACCAGAGCTGTTAGTGCATCATTTCCTAGCTCCTCCAGGGCTCTTGCATGGACTAAACGGTCACCACAGGACTGCACACTGATGTGCTGCACTAGTGAGCGCTGCTCTGCAAAGACCCCTCGAAGTCCAGAGTATAGCACTGTAAGTAAAGTGTGCATGAGAGAGAGAGAGAGAGAGAGACTGCTCTCTACTGGGTGGAATCAGAACTGCCTAATTATGTGTCATGGGCCCTATACAGCTAATGGACAGTCCTGGGGAGCAGGAGTATCTACGTTCTAGGCCTGCCACCACTGAGAAGTTCTGCACAGCCGCAGCACGCAGCATAGTGACAACAGTGACGTCCCCAGGGTGGCTGCAGCTGTGCTTCAATATTTTATTCCTATTTGTGTCACTTACAAGGCGGCCTGAAAGATTTCCCTCCACCATAGCCTTGAGATTCACGGTGTGGGAAATGTCAGTCCTGAGAGAATGCTGTGAAGAAGGTTATAAGCATCCAAGCAACAAGGCCTTTGAAGGGAATGTCACCTGGCCCACAGACGCTATGGCAAGAGAGCGGTGTGGGAATGACTGCAGCTTATGCTCAGTAGCATTACAACAGTTTAGCCACCGATCAGCCTACACCGCTCACCAGCTGCAATGAGCAATGAACTTCCCCCAAATCACAGCACCCTTCAGTACACTGCAGAGCAGCTGATGCCCTCTGAAAGCATATGGCATTGCCTGCGGTTGAAGACGGGGGCCAGAACAGAGGGGCGGATTGGGCTGTTTCATTGTGCTAACATACCAATGTCCTTTGTTCCCTATAAAATCCCCTGGCAGCTGATGAGTCCCAGCCTGATTCAATTTAAACCTCCTGTAAATTTATAGAAATTTCAGCTCACGGAGGAACCTCTGACAAAGCCCCTAACACGGGCTGGCCCTCAGGCATCTCTTGCTAGGAGGTGCCCTGTGTCTGTGGAAAATACAGGGAATCCGGGACTTGCATGCCAAGACTTGGAGGAGTTTTAGGAGAGCGAGAGAGACCCGTTCTGCACAGCACAAGCGCACTCTGGACCCTGAGCTTCTTACAAACAGGTGGAGGCAGCCAGGCTCCTAGGTTTGAACCATATCATGGGCTCCAATCAATGGAGCTGGAAGAAACACATACACACAGCGGTGTCCTAAGGGCCACAGAGCCTGGGCTGGGGAGGGGCGGGCGAAACCTGAGTGGGGCAGGCTGGGAAGGTCTCTAATGGACAGGATGCCTTAGGAAAGCAGCAGAGGAGGGAGGGGGAGGGAAGGAAAGGGGGATGGCGGAGCTGGAGAGAGAGGACGGAAGAGGCCTAGTTTGCACTAGAAAGCATTTGCTGGTGTAGCCAGCCTGGCAAACCCCCCTGTGTCGCTGATGACTTTTGCTAATATCACTTATACGGGTTCCCTCGCTGCAGCGAGCTACGGCAGCCAACGCTGGTGTCACTGCGTCTACACGAGGGCTGTTGCTGGCATCGCAATAGCACCGACCACGCCAGCCCCGAGCGATGAAGGGTCCAGCAGCCACCTGGCCCTGGCGGCGAGGAAAACGCTCCTAGCAGTGAGCTGGGGCGGGGGGAGGAGCAAGAGGGGAAGGAGAAGTGGGAGTGGGGAGAGGAGGAGGAGGCAGAGACTGCTGCTGAGCACGGACAGAAGCCAGAGGCAGCCAGGGAAGGGCTGTTGGAACTTGCTGGGAGCGACTCTCTCACTATGACCCGTAAGTAGTGGGTGCTCTGGCGTGGCTCCCCCACCCCTCTCTCTTCCAGGCATCCCCTACCCAGGCTTTTCCTCTCTGCATTTCAGGGCGGCATCTCTCCTTCGCACTGGTGGTACTGCTGAGTGTGTGTGAGAGCCGGGCAAGCCCCAGCACAGGTACTGTACCCTGCTTAGCACAGGCTGCGCTGGGACCACATCTTCCCTCCCTGCCCCGGGGACACCCCACGGCTCCCCAGGCGCAAGAGAAGGCTGCTCGCTTTGCAGGTGTCACTATTTGCTGAGGCGCATCTGGCAGTGCAAAGGGCTGCACTCGGACGGGCTCCTGCCTTTGGTGCTGGGGAGGGGATTAGTATCAAGTGGGGGCCCTAATAAACGGCACTGCAGTAGTGTACAGTCATGTACCCAGACCTGGCGTGGGCCCTACTGCAAGCTACAGAGGGCACCGGACACCGGAGGGACAGGAAGGACACAGGCGTGGGGCACGGACACCGGAGGGGCAGGAAGGACACAGGCGTGGGGCACAGACACCGGAGGGGCAGGAAGGACACAGGCGTGGGGCACCGGACACCGAAGGGGCTGGGTAGGACACAGGCGTGGGGCACCGGACACCGAAGGGGCTGGGTAGGACACAGGCGTGGGGCACGGACACTGGAAGGGCAGGAAGGACACAGGCGTGGGGCACGGACACCGGAGGGACAGGAAGGACACAGGCGTGGGGCACGGACACCGGAGGGGCTGGGTAGGACACAGGCGTGGGGCACGGCCACCGGAGGGGCTGTGCGTGTGTGTGTGTGGGTGGGGGGTAGCAGAAGCCAGAACATTACTCCAGGTTTGTCTGTGTTCCTTCTTGTCATTTTTGGCAGCATTTTTCTGTTAATCCACCCACGAACGTGGGTTTCGGGGCCTCATTGGTCAGCAGTGGCCCTGGGGGAAATCGCTCCTTTGCCCTAAGGGAGCCAGAAGAAATAGCTCCTTGGGGGCTCATCCTGTAAGCAATTGTCTACACTGGGGAGGCTCAGGGCTGCAAACAGAGCCCAGGTGCTAGACTCACGGAGGGAAGAGGTGGCGGCGGCCACGTCCGTCCTGCGTCCCCTTTGCCCCGGCCTGACCCAGTGATGAGGTTTTCCCTTCAGTCTGCTCCTGAGTGCTTTGTCCAGGCAGGTTTGCAATCCCTCCAGCGCTGGGCTCCCTCTGCTCCAGGACAGATGAGTCCAGGGGATAGCGTCTCCCCCACGTTTCGCTCGAAAGTGGCACAGCTGTGCTCCTTGTCGCCAGGAGAGAGCTATGTCTCCAGCCCAGTCTCACATTCCCTCTACACTCCCCTTGGAGCCCGTGCGGCTCTGGCTGGATTAGGGCTCCCTTCTCGGCAGCTCTTGGCAGTGTTTCCCACCAGGTCCTGGAATCAGCAAGGCAAATTCAATAGGAAAAATAACTAACAGGACCCGGCGGCTGAAGGGAAAGGCAGGGCCATGCCAAGGAGAGGGAGGGAAAGCACACAAAGCGGAGATAGTAACAAAGGGGTAGCCGTGTTGGTCTGGATCTGTAAAAGCAGCAGAGAGTCCTGTGGCACCTTGGTCTACCAGGACTCTTTGCTGCTAAAGCGGAGAGGTGTATCTGCCAAGCAGGCTCCGTGAGGCTGTGAGGGCAGCCGTGTCTGCATGTACAATAGCTACTCAGAGGCTGCACCTAATGGGCATAAATTGTAGCCAGTGCCATCCTCAGGCTGCAGAGCCTGTATATTGCCGCGTGCCGTGCACCAGTCAGGGACCGGGGCAGCATCGCCTTATTAAAGCTGGGGGTGATCAGGGGCCCCATTACAGAACTTGCTGGGCCACCTGTGGCCACACCTCCCCCAGGGACCACTCCAGGAGTGATACAGCCTCATGCAATGGAGTGCCATGCTGGGGGGCACAAGGTGCACCTTGTTCTGAGCAGCCCCCCCAGCCTGATGGGGAAGGGGCTTGGCCAGTTCAGGGGACCCCAGGACTCACCCATCACTCACTCCCGGGTGCTGGGGCTGGCTCAGATGAGTTATGGAGAGGGGCATCCTGAACATGGCTCTCACACTGCCCACTGCATTCATCCCGCTGGGTACCATTGCCAGTGAGGTTCCTGAGCATGGGCAGCGTGGTGTGCAAAAACAGCACAGGCTGGTCCTTCCTGATAGGTCCGTAAGAGCTTGTCTGTGCCAATGGTTAGTAACCCTACCTCACACTAGGCTGCCACGCACCCACTGTCCGCCTGGTCCCTGCTGCCACGACGCACCTCACGTCCTCAGTGCGCTTTGATCTCCAATTCTTTCAGAGCGGGGCAGAGCCAAGCTCGCTATGGACCTTTCAGTGCTCGGCAGCAGGGTCCGCCTCGACCCTTAGCAGGCGGCCGGCTGGGGTGGAGGAGATGGACAACCCCTCCGAGTAAAATACCATCCAGAGCATTACCCACTTGTGATGCCAAGCAGCTAGATTTAGCTGGCCACGGGAGCCACGATCACCGCTGTACAAGCTGGGCCAGTGGCTTTGTGCCCACGTAGCCCAATGGCAGATGGAAACACAATAAAGGAGAGAGCGTTCAGGTGCCAGCAGACTGCATCGAAGCTGGAGGCGCTGGGCAGAACCCTGGTCCCACTGCAGTCAGTGCTAAAACACCCATTGACTTCAGTGGCACCAGGATCTGGCCCAGGGCCCCAGATCAAAAAATCTTCATCAAACAAAACTTTCCCCTATGAAAACTCTGCCTGGGCCCTGGCGTGCTGAGTCTGGAAGATGGGGGGGGGGCTTGTGCGGGGACTGGCTGCCCGAAGGGGCTTTAACTGGACAGCAACGTGTCCTCGCTCCCTCTCCGCAGGCTTTTCTCACAGTCGGCTCCCACCAGACCTGGCCACTGTGCTCCGCGGCTGCCTTGCACCCCTCTGGCAAATAGCGAGGGCTCACCTTGCGGCTTTCCCAGCCACCCCCAAATATGGCTGTCCAGCCACCCTTCCTTCACATGGCGGGCAATATCCAGCCTTCACCCCAGCTCGGAGTCCAGTGTAACATCCCGAAGGGGACAGGAGCAGGGGCATCATGCAGCTAAGTTCAGAGGGAAATGAGGGTAAGGGACCAAAACACACAAAAGAAAAATAACACGAAAGGCCACAGGCCAAGGGCCTCACTGAGCTTTGACGTGGTTTTTATTCAGGCCAAGCTGCCATTGAAACGAATGGAGTCCTGGCCTCAGCCCTGCGTGACTGAGGTCAGAGCTGTCAGTCTAGTGCTGACACCAGCCAGACTGACTCGGCTGCTTTAGAGCGAAGTGCTAGCCCCGCGAGGCGAGGAAGCCAGTTTGTAACATGGGCTGCTGCCTGCTTCCGGCCCCAGATAACAGCAGCCGTGCTGCCTCGGGCTGTTTCCTTACTAAAGTCTCTGTGCTGTTCTGCTTTGTAACGGCCCATCTCAGACAGAGACAGCCACTTCCCACCGCGGCGGCACCAGCTCCAACCCCCCCAGGGCCACGGGCTGACACTTCTGAAAGGCCAGAGGTGGCACGGGCAGCAGCAAGCACCGTTCGAGCCGTTACAGAATGGACCGGGGAGCCCTGTTTTAACCAGCCGTGTGGGCCTGGAGCGAATCTCAGAATGGAATTTCCTCTGGGCCCTCGGTGGAAACAATCAATGCAACCATGTCTTGAAGGGGGTAATTTTCCATCCTTCCTCAAACAAAACCACCATTCCAGAATGCTTAGGCCCTGGAACGTTTCAGAACTGTACTGATTTTCTGCTGGAAAACAATGGCATTTACCAAACCCACGGGTTTAAATTTAAAAAGGTAAAAGGGAAAAAACACCCTCAGAGAACCCGAGTTCTTTAGATTATTTTCTTTTCCTACAATGACCTTATGGGTTCAGGTGTGTTTTATACAAGCAAACCCTGTCATATTCTCCAGCCAGGGCCCTAACCTGACCTGCCAGACCTATCCACTCCTCAACTATGCGGGAGCTCAGTTCCCAGTTTGTATCTGCTGAACTCTGTGGCTCAGGTTCATTTCTCTGTCGAAGGGCTTTGTACCATAGTATCAGAGTGCCTCCAAGGTGAAATAGATTGGCAATAGCCAGGTCCCAGGAAGACTACAGGGAGGCCCTGGTGCTTCTCCCTTCTTCCATCTCGTGTGGTTATAAGCAAGGATAGCCAAAGCTCAAGAGAGGAGGTGATCTGGGAAGTCCTGCCCATGTATCATCACCCTAGTGTCTACAGCCAGGTCTGTGCTACAGGCTTCTGCTGGCATAGCTGTGTGGCTCGGGGGGTGAAGAGGTGTGATCCGTGGCCGCCACCAGAAGTCCCTAGTGCCGACAGTTACAGCGGTAAAGCTACGCTCTTACAGAGAGCGTGTTTCACGTGTGAGGGGTGGTTTTACTATAGCGGAATAGAGCACCGCTTTGCTGGTATAGTTGTGTCCACATTGTGTGCGCTTTGCCGGTAGGGTATCCCAGGGCGCCTGTGCCAGCAAAGCGTTCCTAATGTCGATATGACCCAGACGCCGGTCTGAAACCGGCAAACCTCCTGTGTCAGGGACTCTCCCCATCCCCAGGACAGGCGCTCTCACTCGCTCACTCTTGTAGTATTTTGACATTGCTGTCTTCTGTCCCAG
Source organism: Terrapene triunguis (assembly GCF_002925995.2). Lineage (NCBI taxonomy): Eukaryota > Metazoa > Chordata > Testudines > Emydidae > Terrapene > Terrapene triunguis. Next base: position 15,192,407 of record NW_020664589.1, read on the forward strand.
CCAGAGAAAGGAAGTGCTAACGTGTGTGTGGGGGAGGGGAGCGGGGGGACAAACAGTGAAGTAAGCTGGCCAGAGCCTGCTGCACTGTGGGATTCAGTTGAAGAGAAGGTTTGGAGTGGGAGCATGTTGTAGCAAACTGGATTTGCCCAAAGCTGAAAAAGAATTTGCTTCCGGAGCCCCATGGCAGGGCTGATTTCCTTCCCAGCCATCACGGAGCACTTGCCTGAGCTCTTAACTTAGGACAACCGTCTGGTTCTGCCTGCGCCGGTCTGTGTGTGCCGGGGTGGGAGAGGGCGAGGGGGGCCTGCTCTCTAGTGGAAGGTGTGTTCCCCCCTTGTGACGAACAATAGCCCCTGAAGTGGGACTGGCCTGGCACTGTGTGTGCTAGAAAGAGGAAAGATGGCCGTGGACTGGCTCACTCAAAGGGATCCGGGTCTTGGGTTCACATGGGCCTTTAGGACAGGAGAGACCAGGCCATGAGGCCCATGATGACGCGGTGACTGTTTGCCCATGTGGAATTTGCTGGGGTCTTTGCTGAAGAAGCCAGGGAGTGCATGGGCCATGGAGATGGCACTTCCCTCGAGGTGCTCCCTGACAGGCAGGGGTGTGGCGTGTATCAGGGATGGAAGCTTACGTCGCTGCTGCCCTGCTGTGACTGTTCAAGGATGGGCAAAGTGCGACAGGGTCTGTCTGTGATGGGATCCCTGGGATGCAGCCTGGAACTGTGGGACTGCTGTGCCCCCCTGAACTCTCTCCAGCCCGAGCTGTCTCTCACAATGTCTTGCTAGTGATCAGCAGCAAACCCCTCCAGGCGCTGTGATCACTCAGCACAACAGCATGTGGAGCCCCACACCCAGCATGAATGCTCCCTGAGCCACTCATGAATCACACAGAGAAACGCACGAGAGCCAAATCCCCCCCAGCTCCCAGCACTGCACCTCAGGAATATACCGCCTTGCACTGCTCAAAATGGGCTGTGCAGATCTATTAATTGGTTCACCACTTCATTAATGGAAAGTGGACATACACCAGCCTTTGCCAAACCTGAGCAGATTTGCCCCACACTTCATACAAACTCACTGGTAAAGATAAACAGTAAAACAAATTTATTGAGTACAAAAAATAGATTTTAAGTGATTGGCAAAAAGTCAGAGTTGGTTACCAAAAGAAATAAAATCTAAGCACACAGTCTAAACTCTCAACCCGATTAGACTGGGCAACAACTAGACTAAGCAGTTTTTCTCACCCCACTGGATATTGCAGTCCTTAATATACAGATTTCACCCTTGAAATCTGGGCGAGTCCGCTCAGTTGGAGTCTTCAGAGTGTCCTTGTTGCTTGCAGCGTAGGTGGGTGAAGGAGAAAGGCCCAGCATGTGGCCACTGTGTCTGTTTTATACCCTCAGTCCATGTGCTTGGAAAACACAAGTCCAGGCATGACTGGGGGCATTGCTGAGTCCCCAGGCAAGGTTGAGCAATTGCCCATGTGTGGCCTCATGCAGGTGAGCCATTGCATCATAGCTCCCTTGCTGGAGAATGGTTGTTGATGGATTGATTGATACCCTGCCAGGTGTTGGCTACTTTCCTTGCTATTGCCTATGGGGAGCTAATATCTGGCTGATTCCCCAATTTACAGCATGTTTTAGTGACAACCATACAACACAATTCTCATAACTTCATATGCATTAATGATATGCATATCTGGATAGAGAAATGACTTTCAGCAGATCATAACCTTTCCCCTGAGACCTTACGAGGCATGCTTTATATGTAAGATCACAATCATATATAAATGAGGAGGGTAGCAAAGCGGGCGATGGAGGGAAGGGGCCAATTTTGTCTTTGTGCTGCTCTCATGCAGTATGTGAGGTTGAAAATGGGCCCAGTTCCCAAGCTCTGAGATGGGTGAGGGGTGACCTTTACCATCCACACGAGAGCAGAGCAAAGAGCCACACAGCAGCTTCCCGTGACGCAGGCCCAAAGGCTGGGCTGGAGAAATCCAACAGGAATTAGCCGAGGCTACATCCAGCTGCTGCGAACCTGCTCTCTTGTGGAGAGGTGGGATGGCTTCTGCAGTAGGGCAGGGCACAGACAATGGGCAAGAGCTGTAGGTTTCTCCTCCAGAGACCAATTCAAAGCTGGGGTATGTCACAAGGGACATGATGAATCTGGTGGTGACCATCTCAGTCCTGTATCTGGTACGAGACTAGCACCATCTGACTGGCACATTCTGCTCAGCAGAGCCCAAGAGCCAAATTCACGGCAGGTGTAAGTGGGAATCACTGCATTGGCATCAGTGGCATTGCACCTCATGCCGGGGTACACTCAGCCACTGGCTAGAGGTGCATTGGCAGAGCTGTATGGGATGCTCTTGGACAGGACTGGGGTGCGTTAGTAATGCTCTAAGGGGGTGCTGCAGGACAGGACCTGGAGGAGCTGTGTATTGGCCCAGGGTTTGGTATAGCGAGGGCACGGCAGATCAGGCATTACAGTTGCGGGGGTGGGGGTGGAAGGGGGAATAATGGGTGGAAAAGCCACTCTGCCCATTTCGCTGGAGTTACAGCAGGGGATACAGTGTACTTAGACTTTCAGAAAGCCTTTGACAAGATCCCTCACCAAATGCTCTTATGCAAAGTGAGCTGGCACAGGATAAGAGGGAAGGTGCTCTCATGGATCAGTAACTTGTTAAAAGATAGGAAACAAAGGGTAGGTATAAATGGTCAGTTTTCAGAATGGAGAGAGGTAAATAGTGGTGTCCCCCAGGGGTCTGTACTAGGACCAGTCCTGTTCAACATAGTCATAAATGATCTGGAAAAGGGGGTAAACAGTGAGGTGGCAAAATTTGCAGATGATACAAAATTACTAAAGATAGTTAAGACCCAGGCAGACTGTGAAGAGCTACAAAAGGATCTCTCAAAACTGGGTGACTGGGCAACAAAATGGCAGATGAAATTTAATGTTGATAAATGCAAAGTAATGCACATTGGAAAGCATAATCCCAACTATACATATAAAATGCTGGGGTCTAAATTAGCTGTTACCACTCAAGAAAGAGATCTTGGAGTCATTGTGGATAGTTCTCTGAAAACATCCACTCAATGTGCAGCAGCAGTCAAAAAAGCGAACAGAAAGCTGGGAATAATTAAGAAAGGGATAGATAATAGGACAGAAAATATTATGTTGCCGATCTATAAATCCATGATACGCCCACATCTTGAATATTGTGTGCAGATGTGGTCGCCTCATCTGAAAAAAAGATATATTGGAATTGGAGAAGGTTCAGAAAAGGGCAACAAAAATTATTAGGGGTATGGAACAGCTTCTGTATGAGGAGAGATTAATAAGACTGGGACTTTTCAGCTTGGAAAAGAGATGACTAAGGGGAGATATGATTGAGGTCTATAAAATCATGACTGGTGTAGAGGAAGTAGATAAGGAAGTGCTGTTTACTACTTCTCATAACACAAGAACTAGGGGTCACCAAATGAAATTAATAGGCAGGAGGTTTAAAACAAACAAAAGGAAGTATTTCTTCACACAACGCACAGTCAACCTGTGGAACTCCTTGCCAGAGGATGTTGTGAAGGCCAAGACTATAACAGGGTTCAAAAAAGAATTAGATAAATTCATGGAGGATAGGTCCATCAATGGCTATTAGCCAGGATGAGCAGGGATGGTGTCCCTAGCCTCTGTTTACCAGAAGCTGGGAATGGGCGACAGGATGGATCACTTGATGATTACCTGTTCTGTTCATTCCCTCTGGGGCACCTGGCACTGGCCACTGTCGAAAGACAGGATACTGGGCTAGGTGGACCTATGGGCTGACCCAGTAGGGCCATTCTTATGTTCTAATCCCTCTCCATGAGAGACCACGCTGGGCCAGGCAGTGCCGTAACCTGTCACATTTCTGTCCTCCCTGGGAGCAGCTCAGTGCAGCTTCCGGAAACCTGCAAGGGAGGAAGACAAAGGGGGCCCATCCTCACAGCCAGCCCCCTAGAGAGACTTCCTCAAAGCCCATGGGAAACCACAGTGCAGCGAGTACAGACTGCTTGGCCGGGGCTTTTTACTTCCTAAAAGTTGGTAGAAGAAAGTCTTAAAATAGTTGAGATGCATTTGAGTAATTTCTTCTCCCCGCCTCACTGCCCCTGTCTGGAGCCAGGGAGCTGGCAGAGGGACTCGTGCTGTGAGACTGCAGAGGAAGGAGGAGGACGGGACTAGTGGCACGCTAAGCAGCTTTGCAGAATGGCTGGGTGTGTCACTCCGCCAGGAAAAGAGCGCCCAGGAGCACATCTCTGGCAGGAGGGGGCTGCAGTGGGGACATTCAGGGAGGCAACAAGAGCGCTCAGAGGTGGGGAATGGAGCCTAAGGGAGCCGGAGCTGACTAGGCAGGAAGTAGTGGGGCTCAGAGGACAGGGTCCGCGAGGGAGTGCGCTGGCTCCGACTGTAGCAGGGTATCTGAGGGTCTGCGTGTGTGTCTGCCCTGAGCTTCGTCTGGAAAGCTCCCTCAGTGCTGGCCCCGGTGCAAGTGCTAGTGTGGGGGTGGTCTAGGAGCCTAGAGGGTGAGATGTGCATGGTGAACACGGACTAGGAGACATGCAGGGCGATGGCCTGGGGGAGAAGCTACCAAGTAAGGAACAGGGGAAGGAGACAAACCGCAGGGAGAGAGGAGAAGCTGGAGCTGAGCCCAGGGAGCTGGGTAGATGAGTGAAGGCAGAGATGAGGGGCACTGGCAGGTGAGACACTTGAAAAAGGACTTTGTCTTGTCTCCGAAGTGTGAAACTGAGCAGAAAAGGTGGGAAATTTCCCATCTCTGCCACTCCAGGGAAAAGCCAAATTCTCCTCTCAGAGCCAGCGCCAGGAATAGCAAGAGCTGATCTGCAGTGTGTTTGATACTGAGAGAAGCATTTGCCCAGTAAAGGCGAGGGCTTGTTTATTCATCTGTAACTAATATTCAATAACCCTGGCTCCGCGCGGCTGGTATGTGGGGAATGGCAGGTGTGTCAGGGAGGTGCATCGGGGCAGCTCTGCAGGCAGGATCTGCTCCCTAGGGAGCAGTGGGATTTGTTCATTTGTGCTGCATGGGAACAATGAGCCAGAAACGGCAGCTGGTCTACAGAGGAGGAGAAAGGGAGGCATGGGCCAGATAAGAAGCCAACTCTCCCAAAACATGGGCACCTGCATGCACCCAAAATGCGTATCATGCCCTCTCCTGACCTGTATTTACTCTGTCCCAGCAGTTTATTCACATGCCTCAAGATTAAAGAGGGGGAGTATCGTTCAGTGAGAGTGATGTGTCTGAGTCACTTTTTCTTGCCACGAATTTTATTTCTGTTCAATTTCCTCACCTTCCTCTGCAATGCTCAGGGGCTCTGCAGCCCAGAGCTACAAGTCGGTCCCAGCTCCATTGTTTGGGCCCGCAGCTCTCACCTAGGCAACTGGGAATACGAGGATCTTGTTACAGCTCTGCTGAGATCAGAACGACGATATGTGCGTGTTTCTGGGCATTACTCATCATTGTTTCCACTTCTTCACGGTTAAATAATTTGTCCCCCTGCTTATTGTGCTGTTCTGGCTGCCCTCTCCGAGGGGTCTTTGAAGGAAAGCAACATGAAGGCAGGGGAGCGGCAACATGTCATGTCATGTCTGCGGGAGGTAGGCAGGCACCAGCCAGGGCCGGCTCCAGGCACCAGCCAGGGCCGGCTCCAGGCACCAGCCAGGGCCGGCTCCAGGCACCAGCCGAGCAAGCTGGTGCCTGGGGCAGCAGCTTGTAGGAGGCGGTATTCTGCCCAATCCT
>NW_020664589.1:15198599-15248919 GCF_002925995.2 Terrapene triunguis
CCAGCTCCCTCCCCCTGCAGCCTGGCTCCGGCCGCGCTGCAGGTTTGTGGGGTTTTTTTTTGTTTTTGTTTTTTGCTTTGTCGTGGGGGCCCCCCGGTTTTTTTTTTTGCTTGGGGCGGCCAAAAAGCCAGAGCCGGCCCTGGGCACAGCAAATCAAATTCTTCCTCGGGGCCACATCTGAAGGGCTGCTGGGTAGCACCTCCAACAGCGCAACACAACCTAACCCTACACCACGGTACTGTCAAGCACAAGGCACCAGGCCCAGCGTTGGTGTGGGACGTAAACTCAGGCCCTTCGGCAAAGAGGTGAGAGTGCTACCAGCCCAGACAGACAGAGCGAGCTCTACCCAGCAGAATAATGGTTAAGGCAACATATGAGTAACTGTGGCATTTGCTGCTGCCGGATATTATTGAAGCAAATACCTTTCCCGGGGTATACAAAACAGTCCGATAAATAACAGCAACTGCAGTTATGTGAGTTGGGATTTCAATTCTCATCCTCTAGGTGATGTGAGGTGATCCCTAAACGGGGTCAGGACGAACCCTGCCTGCTGTTACAGTACTGCTGGGATACACGCATTGTCCGAGCTCCCTGTCAGTAGCTCGCAGAGTTCTCGTACTTGGCTCCTTTACTTCATTGCCCTGGGCAGCAACTGCTGCGTGATGTGCTTAGTGCAAGTCAGGAGGGGCTGCCCTTTGGGCCTCTGCCTCTCCACAGACAGGTCCTCTGGCTGTGAACAGCTGCTGCTCCAGTTAGGAGCGGACAGTCTGGACAGCCCCAGGTCTGCCTGCCTTTTCATGTCCTGGTTTTCATGTCCATAGCCACGCCGAGCTGCTGGGCTCCTGGGTTGTCTATTTTTACAGCAACCGTAAGCGGTCCTGAGAAGAGGCTGCACATTCCTTTGTCATGTATGGTTTCTGCAGGACCTGCCTGTAAGACTAATATTTACAAAGGCTTCCGTCGCAGAGGGCAGCCCGCCAGAACAGTCAGTGCTGGTCTCTGCTCTTAGGTGCGTGGCTGCACTGCCATCCAGGCACAGAACTTGCTGCTGGCCGGAAGCCATTTGTCCAGAGAGATCTTCATGCTGGCTAGACGTGACATTGGAGCGCAGGGGGCGGTAGTGGTGCTGTCCCATCGCGTTTCTCCTAGTGTCCATCACCCTAGAGAGAGGAGGGCAGGAGAGCTCAGAGCATGTGTCTTCACTGCAGTTAACTTGGGTGGTCGGCCGTGGGGTCTGAGCATCGGTGTTAGTCTAGCGTGGGTGTGAGCTGCCACACTGCAAAGTCCTCCCCGAGTTACTGCATCCTCACTGCTGCTGTCCTCACTCGGGTGTGTCACTAGGACTTGTGAGGGCATATCCCATGGTCCTTTGTGCTGCAGTGAGCTGAGCTGCTCCATGGTCCTTTTCCAGGGAACTGGGGGAGAACCAGTCTGTCCTGGGCACATGCAGGGATCGAATCGTGGGAGGTGTGGAAGGTCGACCAGCACTTCAGTGGCTTAGCCTGCATCATCAGTGAAAAGTGGCTGGTTGGCAGCCCGAGTGGAAGCAGCATGCAGGCTCCAACCCCCCAGCCAGGCCTGAAAGTACTAATAAACTTGAGTGAGATGCTTGTGTGTGCGTGGAGGGGAGGCGGCTGGGGCAATAGCCGGCTGAGAGCCTGCGGTAACTGCAGGGAAAACAGACCCTGAGAGAGCACGGAGAAGCAATAAGGGCCGGGTCCAAAGCTCATTGAAGTCACTGGACAGAGAGCGATTGACTCCACTGGTCTTCGGATCAGGCCCTGGGGGTGTCAGCTTTGTGCTGCGGGAGGGGAGACAAGCCCCGGCTGTTCTGTGCTCTGGATCGGCGATTTGGGGATAATTCAGCCAGCCCTCAAGGAGACGCATTTTAGGGCAATTCTGTTCTAGCCAGGCTCTGCTCCTGCACCCATCCCCGCAGGGCCTGCGGGCTGGCCCGTTCGGCTGGTGTTCAGCCGAGTGGCAAGCTGCCCCAGAGAGCAGCATGTGGGTACGTGGGTCCTGAGCCACACTCATTACTCTCGCCCCAGCAAGACAGGAGCGAAAGCAAAGGGCTCAATCTCTGGCAACAGGAGGAGAGGAATCCCCCCTTCAGGGCCTTTCTGTCCTCACCGAATCTGGTGCTCAAAGATGTTTCTCAGGGACCAGGCCAGTCCCTCACCGGGGTGTTGGCGGACAGCATCACGCATCTGGGGCAGGCTGGTTCCTGTTACTACAGCACCTTACGTTCTAAGAGCCCTTGGGCCGAGCCGCTGCCTGTTTCCGTTGTTTTTCTGTGGGTTCGGATGTCACACGCTGGTTCCCATTAATTCAAACCTTTCATCCTTATTTTTAAAAACATATAAATTGCAGCCTCAAGCCCCAAACCTGCCAAGCATCCCTAGTTTCACAGCATTGAAGAAATACAATACTCAACATCTGCGGAACAGTTGGGAGACCTGGAATCTCCTGGAATTTAGCAGCTACGAGACCAAAGGCTCACTATGCATTGGAACGTGTATACAGCAAAAAGGCATTGCATCACACCAGCTGCCTTTAACATGCATCCAAGGAAGTCTGAGCCATGCTAATTATAACGATCTCTGGTTTGCATCTCTATTTACCATCAAATCACTGTTCAAACCAGGAATGTTCCATTGAGCAACCTGCTCCGGGCCCTGCATGCTGTGCTCCCTGACTCACCCTCATTTTGGGTTGGCCATGGCTCTCAGGGAGGATATTGTCCCCTTATGGAAATTTTGAATGGTGACCACTGTGTGTCCACCCAGCAATCCTCCCACCAAGGAGCTGATACAGCTCAGTAATGCAGTTTGGAAAGAGACCATCGCGGGCTGGAGATGAGGAAGTTCTAAACACAGCCTTACAGACAGGGAATGATTTGGGGCGTAAGTCAGAGCATGACCCCAGTTATGGAGAATCTCAGGAATGGGACGGAGGCGGCAGCGACGGAACTCCTGCAACAGATCCTCTCCGCTTGCTGGTAACTGTCTGTGAGACTCTCCCCCCTCCACTGGCATGCGCTGCTCTCTGCCGCCTCATGAATTCAGCCCATCTGTGAGAATTCCCAGCCCAGGCAACTCAATGAGCCACCCATGGACATAAGCCCAAGCCCGCACCTGGCACCATTCAGAGCATGCTGCAGAACCCACCAGTTTGACCTGGCTTGGAAGACTGCTTGCATCAAAATTCCACAGCTATGCAGCTCACGGACGTCGCTCTCCTTGCTGGCCGGCTGAATTGGGAGTGACCCATGCCCAGACTCTGTTCTTGTGTAACTTCAAAGGACTCCGGATTTACACCCGAGAGCAGAATGAGAGCAGAACATGGCCCGAAATGCTTTACCCATCACATACTGGGTCAGACTTTGCAAAACGGTGAACTGTGCGCTGAACCTGCCCCTGGCGAAGATATGGAAAGTTTTCTCTCTCTATTCCCGTGCCCCTTGTGAACAGGTTGTCGTCTCCCCAGACTCTCCTGTTCTCCTGGTTACTTGTGAGAGATGTTTCTTTTCCTCCAATGGCTGTTCTTCCAGGCAGACCTAGCGGGTCCGCAGGGGAGCTTCGTTCCCAAGCTGGCTCTGTGTTGCTGACGGAAATAGATCGCTCCTGTCTGTGTGGTTTGGGGTTTTTTTAAGTGTACTGACAGATACACTTCTAGAGTGCAAAAATACAGATCTAGGAGCATCCCAAAGGGTGTTGGAACAGACATAGACCTAAATCACGTTTTCAGAAGTTGCCACATTGCAGACAAAGCAGCTCATGCTCTGGCCCGGATTTATCCTATAGACTGAAATAAGACACCAAAGACACTGCTTCCTGTCCCACTGCTTGTAGGAAGGTGTGACACCCACTCTTCCCAGGCCCCGGTCACACGACCTGGGTCAGGGTTACAAAGGTTATACCCCGGCCACATGGCAAGAGTCATCGAATCATAGAACTGTAGGGCTGGAAGGGAGCTTGAGAAATCATCAAGTGCAGCCTCCTGCGCGGATGCAAGCCCAAGGAACCCTGGACCTTCCTTAACAGGTTTGTCCAACCTGTTCTTCAGAACCTCCAGTGATGCAGATTCCACAACCTCCCCTGGAAGCCTGCGCCAGAGCTTAACTAGCCTTAGAGTTGCAAGTTTTTCCTAATGTCGAACCTAAATTTCCATTGCTGCAGATTAAGCCCATTACTTCTTGTCCTACCTTCAGTGGACATGGAGAATGATTGATCACAACACTCTCTCTAACAGCTCTTAACATATTTAAAGACTTATCAGGTCCTCCCCTTAGTCTTCTTTGCTCAAGACTAAACATGTCCAGTTTTTTAGTCTCTCCCCACAGGTCAGGTTTTCTAAACCTTTTATAATTTTTGTTGCTCTCTAAATTCTCTTCTATTTGGCCACATCTTTCCTAAAATGTGGCACCCAGAATTGGACACTCCACCCCAGAATATTAGCTATTTTTCAATGGCATCACATTGTTGACTCATATTCAGTTTGGGATCCACTCTAACCCCCAGATCCTTCTCATCAGTACTGCCGCCTAGCCAGTTATTCCCCATCTTGTCGTCATGCGTTGGATTTTTCCTTCCTATATGAAGTACTTTGCATTTATCTTTACTGTCACAGTATCATCAACCCCCGAGGTTCAAAAATCACAAGACAGCCCCCCCCATCATGATATTGGCTTAAAACTTACAAGATTTTTTAAATTATTATTTTTTTATTTACTTTTTGTTGTTTTTGAGCCTGGCAGGTGGGGCAGGGCGGATGTCACGTTTTCAAGATTTTCTCCACAACCATCAGAGCTAAAAACTTTGCACTTCTGTAAATGGAAGCTGAGATTCTCTCATAGTCACATGACTCCAAGAGCTGGGGTTTTTTGGAGTAAAATACTAAACACTGCAAGAGTTGGCAACACTGGCATCAGGATCCACTGACAGCAGTGGGTACTGTTCCACCGCCAACGTTTGTGCAGTTTGCCTTTCAGTAATTCCAGGCAGCTGGGAGCCAGTAAAGACAAAATGGATGAAAGCTAGAGCTGGAAAAAGGTCAGCCAGCAGCAAGGGATGGACCTTGTGTGTGTCTATAGGTGGAATATGAAGCATGGTGTCTAACGCTCAGCATGAGGACTCAGGATGCGGGTTCTGCTCTGAGCTCTGTCCCTATGTGACTGTGCACAAGTCACTGAACGTCTCCGTGCCAATTTCCCCATATACAAAACGTGAATAATGCCCTGACTCTGGGACATCGTGAGGACTAATAAGCATTTGTTGAGTGCTTTGAGAGCCTTGGACAAGTATCATGATAGAATGGCAACGGACCATCATCGTCCTACAGGAGAACGGAGAGTCACGGGCTGTTTGTTCATCTTGTGCCGAGGGTGAGCATAACAGACCATTTTCCAGGGGGAGAGCTCAGCTTCCCTGTACTCTTCTTCCTCCTGACACGCCTGGTGAATGGATCGCGGTGAACAATCGGTCAGAGCCCTTTGAGTTTGCCTTGCAGATCGTTGACACGGGTCCCCACGGCTGATTCCAGAGACCACAGGCTCCCTGGCCCCAGTTCTCAGTTCCTGGCCTGTGTTCTTGGAGCAGCCAGGGTTGGGTGGGAACGTCCTGCCTCAGGCCTGCTCCAAGTGACACTTGAGTTGCCTGTGGTTATGGACCAGAGGCAAAGCATGGCACTTTGGCTACTCCCTCTTCCTCCGTCCCCATCCCAGACATGTCTCCTACGCCAGGACTGGGAGCGGGGTGGGTACCGAGCTGTCCCAGCAGCTCTCTGCTGGCCAGGAACCTGCTGAAAGGGCGGCTGTTGCCACACAGCTTAAGGCTTCCTTATGGGACTGACGCAGCAGAAAGGGGCCTCAGAGCAAACGTGAAGCAGGCCCTCTTTGTCTGCAGTAATGTGACGCAGTCACGTGATGCTGGTGCTGGCGGTGACTGTTTTTGTAAACTAATTTTCATAGAGAAACAGACAGTGAACAGCACAAAAAGGTGAATGGCTTACAGCATGTCTATATTTCCCAATACTGGGTGCCTCACGGGCCCTCCAATCTGAGTGTACGATCACGCAGCTTTACGATGTGTTTCAGCGGCAAGAACAGACAATACAAAACCAGCTGCTACTGCATAGACATAACATGTTAGGGTGGATGGAACAGTGATAAAATAGGAAAAGAGAGATGAATTGGTGAAAGAGAGGATTGGAGGGGAAAGAAAAAGAGGAGTGTTGGGTGGAACGGAGATCTGGCATTCTTTGAACCAACTCAACAACACTTTTTATCCAAATGTGTCTAGAAACAGGGTCCAAATTTCTTCAGATATGGCTCTCCATGGCAACGATAAACTATTCTTTCTTTGGCTGCCAACTCAGACAGGTCTGAATCCGAGGTGACTCAATGAACGTGACACTGCTCTGTGATCATGCCGTGTGGAAAGGGGAGATTTGGCAAACCCCAGTGGCTAAGGACAGTGCCGTCCTGGGTTTTAGATGCTGCTCTGCCTTGGGACGTGCTCTCTACGCAAGCTGGTGCAGGGCTGTGCAAAGGCCCCTCAGTGACATCGCTGTTTGGCTGCGGGGTTAGTGTTTAAACAGGGATCACATTTGTTTCCAGTTCATTGTCTACCACCAGATGTGGAGTAATCCGGAGCAATCCAAAGAGTAGCAGAAATATTCAGCCTTTGCTTTGGAGTGCCCTTTTAAGACATCCGGTGTTTATGAACAAAGCCTGTTTACATAGGCTTGGAGTCACTCCACCACGCCTGCAGTTAAAACATGCTCCCAGACACGGGAAAGTCGGAACAGCCCTTCTTCCTGGCTGTTTTTATTCTGATCCAACCACTACAATCCCTGGCCCTTGGGACTTTACTTTACCCCAACTTTATCGCTTCTCAGGATCTTTGCTTGGGATGAGGTAGAAGCCCAGGATAAAGGTGACAGTTCTGGGCTGGGGTGCTCAGTCAGAGAGGAGAACTATAGTGCAGTGTTCTCACCGCTGTCCACAGGGAACTGGTGACGAACCACTGTAATCCAGGGGGCTGCAGCCAGGCTTTAGGGATCATTTCCAAGGAGGGTTGGGCTCCCAGCTCCCATTGCCTTTCAGTAGGGGACGGGCGCCTACCTGCCCCCTGCGCCTTTGGAGATCTCGCTCTCGGCGAGAGAGATGGAAGGAGAAGCAGATGCTTTTGTTGTGGACATTCACAGCCCTGATCTTTCCAGGCCAGTTGCTCAGTAGGTATAGACTGGCAGAATTCTGTTAGCTTCAATGGACCCCAGGGAGGTACAGCAGCTGAGAGACGATGATCCCTAACAAGCACTCCAGGGACCGAGTGTCTCACATCCTCTGTTCAGTTTCTCGTTCAGTCTGGCAATCGAGAACTGTCGCGTTACCACGGAGTGCGGGAATGAGATGAACTTCTGCTAAGGGACAGCTGAGATTTGGATTGGTTCCTCTTTGGGGCTTCAGATAATTCTAACACTTGACCCAATGTTACTGGGGAAAGGGAAAAACGGATCTGTGCCTGCAACCAAGGAGAGTCCTAGCAATTGTCAACACGGCATCCTCCACCAGTATCACCCCAATCACAGCCTGTCCTTGAGGGAAGGGATGATCGCAAGAGGTCTGCGATTCCAAAGGCTGTTTGTATCGTGTCTCAACTGTGTTTGTTGAGGTCTTAACTGAAGCAGGTTTGTCTAGAGCTGAATTACTCAAAAAAAAAAAAAAAAAGGGGAAACTTTCCAGAAATTGCTTCCTCCCCAGTCTCCACTACTGTCTCCTGGAAAAAAACCATCTGCACGTAGCCTTTCCTCACCGGACAAGGAGCTCGCAGAGCTAATTTGCATTGAAAATCCTCAACCAAATTTCCATGTGCTGTTCTCACCTCTCTCCATTATTGTCATTGTCTAAGCAACCACCATCTGCCAAAGTGTCTCCAGGAATTGGATGACTGATATAGCCTCTCAAACACCCCTTTGACAACAGTACCCCTGTTCTGCAAGTCATTCTGATTTGTTTAAGCTCTCCAGTGGCTCGGGACTTCATAGTAATTCCACCCACGCATTGACACATTCAGGAGGAGGCTGCGGCAGAGCATGCTTGCACGCAAGTCGGAGCGGACTGGATTGAGCAATGACCCTGGCAGAGCTCCTTCCAACTCCCCTCTTTCCTCCCCCCATCACCCATCCACTCTCTGGCTACTTCCTCTCAAATCTTTATCCCTTGCCGTGTCCTCATTTGTCTAGCGTAGATTGCAGAGAATGTGGCCTATGTTTGCAAATTTATGGTGCAATAAAAGTGATTGATAAAGGAGCTTGCAGCTGTCTTTGTCGTGCAGAGCCCTGTGCATGGGCAGATGAACAGGGATTTACCCACTTCTTCCACCGAGGTCCCCCAACAGACATCAGACAGGCTGGCCTCACACCTAGGACTCGAGGTGCCCTAGCAGCGTGAGGGTCCTGCCCCCACAGCCAGGCAGCTCCCTGACCAGTTTATGCTGCTGAAGACAAGGCCGTGCAAAGCAGGCTCCTGCTATTGCAAAACGTGGCGCATTGTCTTAAAGAGGGTTTCTGCCTCCAGGGGAGGAAGCTTTTCATTTATGCAACAATTCTATCCCTAGGGGAGTCTCTCTCTCTAGCTGGAACCAGCTCCGGCTTGTAGCTTCCCAGGCACCCTTGCACCCATCCCAGCTCAGAAGCTGGCCACGCCATGGTGCTGAGGGTCACAAGGAGGATTAACTGCTGCACGCTTGAGCATCAGAGTGCAGCTTTGACATGACAGGCCCGATCCTGAGACACGCTGAGCAACTGCAAATCCTCCTGGCAGTAATCTCAGCTCAGGCCCCGACTCCCTGTGCAGCCTTAGACAAGTCACCTCCCCGCTCTTTGCCTCAGTTTCCCCCCTGTGAAATGAGATAATGCCAGAAGGATCCATTAGTCAATGTGGGAGGATGCCCCTGAAGAAGTGCGCTGGACCCTTAATAGCCTCCAGCGCTGGGCATGTGCTCAGTATTGATACAAAACCTCCCCAGGGAAGCAATGGGTGGGGGGATGCAAGATGCCTTGAAAGCAACAGCCCCCTGAAGTCCTTGGGTGTGTCTGGCCCCAGAGGGGGGATGGGAACAGCATCCGAAGTTCAGCAGCCCTCTCAGGCTGCATTTCACATTCTTTTCATGCTTATCCTGTGCTTTGATTTTACAAGGCAGTGAGGATATTACTTCAGCCCAGGGCAGATTTGGTTAATAACCCAGAGCTCCGAGTCCTGACCATGCCCGAGTCTATGCACGCACCGCAAACCCCATTGCAGCTCCTGCGGCCCAGTCCCTGCTTCTCTGCCACTCGCCAGCTTTACACGAAGGATACTGCAGCACCCAAAATGCCTCTCGTGCACCAGCTGGGAGCTGCGGGAGTTCTTATCATTGGGAGCAGAGCACAGGCCCTGTATTGTGTCTCTGATTCCCGTTAGCCTGGTTTCCTGGGAGCTCCTTAGCACATAGGCCGATTAAGTCAAAACTCTTTGCATGGAGCATTCATGGGGGGAGGGATAGCTCAGTGGTTTGAGCATTGGCCTGCTAAACCCAGGGTTATGAGTTCAATCCTTGAGGGGGCCGTTTAGGGATCTGAGGCAAAAATCTGCCTGGGGATTGGTCCTGCTTTGAGCAGGGGGTTGGACTAGATGACCTCCTGAGGTCCCTTCCAACCCTGATCTTCTATGATTCAGTGAAGACATGGGAAACTATCGTGCCTTCTTCCCAGCTCCGAGCTGTGCTCTCAGGCAGAAACCTGAGAGTCCACTGATGCAGAACGTTGGTTCTAGCCATTGATCTTCCCCTCACAACGCAGCAGCGTCCTGCTGCCTGCTTGGGGCAGGACAAATTGCTGTGAAGAATGAAAGAGAACAAGAAAAAGAAAATGTAAAAACGGCCCCTGGTCTGACATGGGGCCATCGGCCAGACCACAGGAGGTTGCAGCAGGCTATGGGTCTCCCCTGGCCTCATTCCCTGCTATGTCCCATCACTCCTGGAGTGACTTGCTGTGGGTAAATTTTCAATGAACATCCTTTAGCGGTTGTGATTCTGTGTGGGATGCAGGATATTCTGGGGAGCGCTGGCTCACTTATCTCCAGCCTCCAGCCATCATGGCATGTGACTAAGCCTCCTGTTTCAGAGGAAGTGACCCTGCCCAGGGGATGGAGATAGGAGAAACAACCCAACAAGCAGCCACTTCCATCCATTCATAATAAGGAACGGGTGCTGGGGAGCTACAGCTTCTGGTGTTTCTGCTAACAAGATATTTTAGACTAATTAATTCCCTTGGCATGATAACCTAGAGGGCTGGCCTGATCACCTAGCAGACCAGACACTGGGAGCATAATATGTGTCCTTACAGTTAGATCACTCAACCACTAGAGGTCAAGGTGTGCTGGATAGAACTCAGACAGGGTGTGGCCCCTGGTAAACAAAGGGGACCAAGCTGGACTCAAGCTGCGTGGAAGCCTGTTTGTGGCTGTAACCATTTCCTTTAATAAATGCCTCCTATTTCAACTGGACAGTGATTCCCTACAGCATGGCAAACAGCAAAGGAGAGGTGGAACCATTGCATCCAGACTGCCCCTTTCAGACAGGCGGGGGGAATCTGGGCACACATACTTCGCATGCCTCGGTAAGGACTTGGTGCTGATATCAGCTAGTGCAGGGTTTGCTCCTCTCTGTACATACTTCTGCCATGCCACTACAGTAAAATCATCATAAAATCTGCTTTACAGGCACAAAACTTGAAAGCCTCCAGGGGGGTTAACAGAAATAGCTGAAAGCAAAGTACTGGGTATTATATGTAGGTAGTGGGGAAGCCCCTTTTCTCCCTGTCTTGCTTGACCCATCAAGTAACTCTCCAGCTCCAGCTAACGTATATTTCTCTTCCTCCGCCCCATATATCATTCTAAGAATGCATGATCATGCACGGACTATTGTAGGGCAAATGCTGCTTACCTCACTCTGCAGCCTGGTGGCCTTTGATTGGATTCCTCACTCCACGAGTGCTTTCCAGGAATGTCCTGGTTGGAATCTCGGCAGTGAATGGTATTCGCAGCTAAGCACATAGGGTAAAGTTCATCTCACAAGGCCTAGATACCACTGGGCTGAAGCGAGACTTAAGTGGTACCTCATGCTGGTTCTCTGCTCAAGGGCAAATGTCACTCCATGGTGATCGAGGAGCTGACAAATCAAGTAACGTCCAGGGGTTAACAATGAAACCTCTCTCGCTTTCTTCCCCTAGTGAATCCATGCTGTTATTACCCATGTCAGAACAAAGGGGTGTGCATGAGGGTCGGCAGGGAAAGCTACGAATGTGACTGCACCCGGACAGGTTACTTCGGTATTAACTGCACTTCGCGTAAGTTCACCCTCCCTCTCTGCCTGTGGGGTGAAAGCCTGGGGGCAAGGTAGAAAAATAACAGCTTCTGCACGAGGCTTAATTCAACTACACGAGTAGGGGCTGGAGCTGATCCCAACTCAAAACACTGCCCATAGGGCTCTCCCAGAGGCACATTGAGTGGCAAGGCACTCAGCCAATGGAACACAAGTTCGGAGCATTGTTTCATAAGCATGTGCTCTTACTAGCTGACCGCGTGCTGGTGCCAGCAGGACTTGGTTATCCAACAGCTACTGCGAGCTAATTGGCCATTTAGCAGCTGTCACTAGAAAGGAAAGTGTTTTATTACTAAGTAACGTAAAGCAATTTGCTGTTTCCTCCCAGCTGAGTTTTGGACACGACTCCGCGTTATGATAAAGCCAAGCCCGGCCTTCTATCACTTCATCCTGACTAACTTCAAGTGGCTTTGGAACATCATCAATAAGACCTTCATTAGGGAGACGCTGATGAGACTGGTGCTATCAGGTGAGGCTAGGCTCTTTGGTGGGAATGTTTAAATTAAAGTCCACCCTTGGCTTTGGCCACTGGGGTTCAAAGTGTGTCTTCACTCTCAGGCACTGCTGAGATCTCTTGGTGTACCTGCTGCCCCAGGCAGGCTACTTTTCCTGTTATCGTCGTGTTTTCGTAAAGCAGACATCATCCATTTGCCCTTGCAGAATGAGGCAGTGTGTCCAGTGGGTGGAGTAGCAGGAACGGAGGCAGAACTGAGTTCCATGCACAGCTCTGGGGGAGGAGTGAAGTCGAGGGGCTGGAGAGGGGACTGGGACTCAGGACTCGTCAGTTCTGTTCCCTGGTCTGCCAGTGACTCACTGTGACATCAGCAGAGCCGTGTGGGGAGAACCCAAGCCTGGCTTAGCAGGGGGGCCATGGGTAAGCTTCACAACCAAATTAATTGTCAGACGAATATCAGCACTGTGATTCAGCAGGTGCTAACTTACCCCGTATGCTCTGGAAAGGCCCCTGTACCCACGTGTTTTGGGCAGAACTGAATTGCAGAGTTAATTTTTTCCTATCAAATAAAATTGTGTTACAAGCTAAACATGTTATTTTAAACCTAACTGACGTTAATTGGAAGCTGAACAAATCTGAAAAACGTTGGCTCAGCAGAGCACTAATAATTGTTAAAAGACTAGTGCTGCAAAAACAGCAATCTACAAAACGGCAAGCCATTGACTGCAGCATGGACACTGTCTGCTTGGCCAGCATGGAAAGCCTTGTATAACACAACAGACAGACCCCAGAAAACTTCTCAGTGCTATGGGATGCTTTCCTGAAAGTATGTGGATAATCCTATTAAATCCATGGGCCCGCCACTTGCCTCCTCTTCCTCTCTTCCCATTTCCCCATACCCCATTTCTATCCCCCTCCTCCGAACCTGGCTTCTGTTCTTTATCTTATCTTAGTAATTTTACTGTAGTTGGATTCTTATAAACAAGTTTATAAAAGTGTGGTAACCTGCGTAATACAAATAATTGATTTAAATTTTAAGTTCTGATAGAAGTTTCGTATAGTATGTTTGTTGTTTCTGTAAATGCACTTTAAAAAGTTGTTAGAAAAAAACCAACAACATTAAAACGTTTAAAATATGCAGCTCTCCAGTGTTCAGAAAGGCACGTAAATGTCAGCATGGCCAAGTGCCTGTGGTGTTCCGGCAGCAGGGAGGGCTAGCGGCGGGACAATGGTCCCAGCAAACCATAAACCCTCGACTCACTCATGCTGCAAAGTTTATCATCTTGCATAAATATTTTGGTTCAGCTCCTTGGAGCTATGCAGCAGGACAGGTCTCTGCCTCTGTTGCCATCTCTAATGGGATGTTTTTCTCAAACACTGTGTGATTCATCAAGGGATCCACTTAGAACGAGAAGCAGCGGAGAGAATAATATAACTTCTCACTTTGCATCCCCTAGGGGGAATCAAGGCATTTTAAAGGCTAAGTGTAAAAGGTCAGGGAAGAGACACAAACTCCCAATAGCTGAGCACAACCCACCCAAAGCAGAGCGAGGCTCAGCACAGAACCTTTTTCTTTTCTTCCTTTTGTTAATGACTCAGTTGAGTGTCCCTGAGAAGGAAGTGAGAGGATTGACTTGAGACAGGTGTAGTACAAACAGGTGCTGTGCGCCATCCTGCTGATACCCCTCGATCCCAACCCACCACCTCCCTGCTATCCTAGCCCTGGGCTCCCCACACAGGCTGCTCTGTGATGCACGTCACCAGCAGTAAATATTAAATCAGTGGTTCACTAGCCACAACGAACCTCTGCAATTGTGTGTGCATTAGAAACAACTAGTTGAGTCGCTAGTTAAAGGAGAACAGCAAAACTTTTGTGAAGATTGCTCGACTCCAGATCAGGGACAGAAACGATATTTACATTTTCAAAGGAAGATGCTCACAGATCAGTTCCCCTTTTACTTACTTGCTTGGATCCAAGTTCAGGAACCTGCATTCCCCCTGCAAAGGCTTCACAAGAAAACAGACCCATGCATATACCTGCATTCCCAGCTGTGGCTCCCCCTCCTGCCTGTGTCCCACTCTTTCCCACCCCTCCACCCTGTTGTATGTGTATGCAGTGCCACGGTTAGCCAGGCCCTGTCATACTGGTGCTGTTCCAAGGACAGGTACACGTGGGAACCACCCAGAGCAGAATGAACACATCTGTGTTAGGATTGCCCGGCTGCAGGTGACTTTCTTCCCTCTCCTTTCAGTCCGGGCCAATCTGATCCCAAGCCCCCCCACGTATAACTCAGCGCATGGATATATCAGCTGGGAAGCCTATTCCAACGTGAGCTATTTCACCCGTGTCCTTCCACCTGTACCCGAGGACTGTCCGACTCCTATGGGAACCAGCGGTAAGTGCCTGTCTCAGCAAAGACCATGCTCAGGATGTCCGCAAACCTGGGTGCTGGAGTCTCCTTGCACTTTGTTTTGCGGTGGCGGCATTGTAGTAACGCCCCATGTGATGCCTTCTCAATCCCAATCCAGTCACCCCTGCCAGCTGCTCCAGTAGAGGCAGAGCTCTGGCTACGCATATTGCACAGGCGGCTGGCCCTGGCACCTCGAGGGATCATTAGCTCTCACTCTTTCCTGGAGTTTCACTGTAATGGAAGAACAGCTACTAAGAATCAAGGCCGCTCCTGGCACCCATCTGAGGGAAGTGCTGTCCCCAGGACAAGTCAATCCAGCACGCCAAGCATCCCTGCCCCCTGCAGCCCCTTGGCGCGTAGGCTCACACTGCATGCCCAGGGGAGTTAACTAGCGTGACCCCTGCAGTCTGCAGCCTGGCGCCGACCCCCTACTCCTGGCCCCAGAGGGCAAGAGGGGACGAGGGTCAATGCTCCTCTGATTACCAGGAGAGTGACTGGAATTCCCCTCCCGAGGGCCGGAGAGCGCCCACCCTAGAGTCCTTCAACCCTGGTTCAAATCCAGCTAGTCTGATACTCACCAAAACAGACTCCCCTCAGGGAGAGGTTCTAAGGCAATGGGTGTGACGGCTCCATTCCCGTCAGCCATTCCCGAGGGTGTGGCTGACCCATCCCCTGGGAGTTCAGCGACAGGCCCTGGAGGACGAACACCCTCCTCAAACGGCACCAGGCTGAGGTACCGCGTGGGTCCGCCCTGTCCTGTCACTGCTTGTGCTGTGCCTGCTCTGTGGATTCCCAGGGGCCCTCAAGTCTCCAGCACTGTCAATGGGCCATCGTTCAGGAGAGCATAGCCTGGGGGATTGTCCTCCGCGTGGGAGCCATGGCAGGAGCGCTAGGTGACGGCAGCCACTCTGCGGGTTTAAACTGGCACCTGCCACGTCTGGAACGCAGCCCCTTAGGGAAGAGTGGTCCTTAGTCATAGTCAGCTAAATTGGCAGCATGCTGCTAATAGCCGCATTCCTCCAGCCCTCCCCGCCGTCCGGTTAACCTCATCCTCTCCAAGGACCCCAGACAGGGTTGAAACCCTCAGAAGAAAGCAAAGGCCCTACCCCAGCCTTTGAAACATCTGGAGCTTGGAGCATTTACTTTGCTAGTGGACTAGCAGGGCCCAGCAAGTGCCGCACAGCCAGCGGGATGAGTGAACGTGCCAGGCTGAGGTCAGAGCGAACGCCTGGGTAGGTTATGTCTTTGGGTCTCCACTGGGAGCGGGCTGCTTGCTACCGCTAATTCCTGTCCAGATATCCAAGGTACACGTGAAAACCTCCGAGCCGAATAACTCCTGTGCAGAGAACTGGTGCTTGGACGATTGTGCTCTGAAGATGCTGAGATAGATCATTATTTAGACAATCGTCTCCCACTGACTTTAATGGGTGACAGCTGAAGCAGTCCCCATCTGACACCCCGATAGTTGTTCCTGACAGAAGCTGACTTCTGCAAATAAGTAACGGGATGGCAGAGCTGCTGGTGGCTTCCTGGCCCTCCGAGCCAAGGGCAGAGACACCCCTCTTCTCCCTGAGACTCCTCCCCAGTGACAGGGGTTATAGCTGAGTCGCTCTGAGACGTAAGGCATCTGGAGACCCCACCGGCTGGATGCACTGACAGCTCCCAACTTGGGTTTGTTTCCTTCCTTTGCAGGGAAAAAGCAGCTCCCTGACCCTCAGCAATTTGCAAAGAGGTTTCTGCTCCGGCAGCAGTTCCTAGGGGACCCCCGTGGGACCAACCTGATGTTTGCCTTCTTCGCACAGCACTTCACTCACCAGTTCTTCAAGACATCTGGGAAGATGGGGCATGGCTTCACCAAGGCCCTGGGCCATGGGGTAAGGAGAAGGGCCTCCCGTGAAGCTGGCTGCTCCAGCAGTCTGAACGGGAGAGACACACTTGCAGCTGTGTGATGTCACCCCCAGTGCTACCCACAACCCAGCTCCTGCATCCGAGGCTCAGAGCAGCTGGGGTTCACATCCTGGGAAGGGGGGAGTGCAGGTGCCCATTCAGACAGAGAGGGGGAAGAGCAGGAGAGGGGACCGGAGGCGGAGGTGCTTTCCAGGACAGGGCCATGTGGGGAAGCCTGTCCTGGAAGAAGCAGAGACCTCCAGGCTGCAGGGTTCTCAGCCTCCCCAACCCATCAAATAGCCCCCAGCCCCTAAGGCTGCTTAGAACATCAGACTGCCGTGGGCAGGGATTGCTGGTGCTTGTGGCATGGCTGCCCCATAGATACAGAGCGAATCGCTTGCCCTCTCAGCCAGGGCTCCCAGCTGCCTGGGTCCCTGCCAAAGGCTGGGGCCTGCTCTCTAGCCCTGCTGCTGGTGGGGCACAGGGTCAGCTGACTGGCCCAGCTTGTCTGCGCGAGCTGTGTGCACAGCAGGTAATGCTGGCCTCTCTCCGCAGGTGGATCTCGGGCACGTGTATGGGGACAATCTGGAGCGTCAGTACCAGCTGCGGAGCTTCACAGACGGGAAGCTCAAATATCAGGTATTGTGGCTCTCAGCCCAGGGACCCCCAGCCACCCGTGTGGTGTTCTCAGCCAGCACCTCTCCCCACATCTGGCCATGTCACTGCCCACATTTGGCTCCCTCCCAAGGCCACTGCAGGGGAAACCTGCTACCACGTCTGAGTGACTGAGGAGCCTCGGTCCCTTCCTCAATAGGGATGTAGGCATGTCAAGACCACGGCTCATTGGAAACCCGAGGGCTGAAGGCACCTCAGTCACACAGGAGCTTTTGGAAACATTCCCCATCCACAGGCACTTGCTGAGCAATTTATGAGAAGCCCCATGAGTCTGATACAGCCGTGTGCCCTGGAGAGCCCTCCACGGTCGCTCCTGGCAGCACTCACTGAGCTGTAGGCCTGCCTGCGCCTTCTCTGAGCCAGCAGGGCCAGCACACCCGGGAGTGTGACCCTAGGAGCTTCCTCCTGCTCATCTCCAAAGCACAGCTAAGCCTTAGACACCACCTTCAGCCCCTTTCAGCTCTGGACAAGGAAGAAAGACTCCAGGGTTTGGGCAGCGACTGCCCCTGCTGTAAAGCGAATCCCCTTTAGACCAGAGGTGGCGTTAACGCTGATCGGGAGCCAGCTGAGGCTGGCAGTGCTGGAGCACGGGGATCTACTGGCTACCCAGTGGCTGGCCAGGGCAGTTGTCTCCATTCCTTTCCTTGCTGCCAGCCTGCTCTTGTCTCCCCAAGGTACTGGATGGAGAGGTATATCCACCCACGGTCCTCGAGGCTCCGGTTCACATGATCTACCCTGCCGGCACCCCCAAGGAGAAGCAGCTGGCTGTGGGCCAGGAGGTGTTTGGCCTGCTGCCGGGGCTAATGATGTATGCGACCATCTGGCTTCGCGAGCACAACCGAGTCTGTGACGTGCTGAAGCAGGAGCATCCGACGTGGGACGACGAGCAGCTCTTCCAGACAGCCCGCCTCATCCTCATCGGTGAGAGCAGGGGGAAGACGTGGGCCTGGGGAGAGCAGGGCATTGGGGCTGATTTAACACAACACGTAGTCAATGCCATCCAGTCCTTTCTCCAATGCAAGATTATTCCCTGTGCTCCAGGGCTTTGTCCTGGCCAATTTTAACTGCCCTATGAGTTTCGTTGACCCCCGAGGAGACCATCCCACATCCCCATAGATCTCACTATTGGGGCACTGCCTTGTTTTTCAGCCTATGTTTTCCTTTAGTTACTTCAACCCATTATCCAAATTATACCCGAGGGACCTTTGCCAGCATCCTTTGGCTATTTTCCGTCCCACTCGCCCTGCTGATCATTTGCCCCAGCTGTTCAGCATGAGGCTAGTTAACGGGCCTCATAATGCAGCAGCCGTGTTGGGCAGACGCTGGCCCAGTAGACGAATTGGTCCAAAGGGGGAGCACTTGGCGTGTCAGCACCAAGACACCATCCTAGGCTGAGAGTTACCCCCAGAAGGGCTGATTCTCCGCTCACGTATTCCAGGTGTACGCCGCTGCCCCTCGACTGCAGTGACACACTCCTGGCTTATACCTGCCTTCCTAGGAGGCCAATAAAAGCCAGACGAGCCAAGAGGCCACACGTGATCGAGGAACCTCCTGGGGGTTGTTTTATGGGACAGATGAAGGCAGATCCAGTACAACGCACTGGATGTTTAATCCTATCACACCTCTTTCCATGCCTATCACCAGAGCACCCCTGGTGATGTTCTCTCTCCAGAGGGGGGTGCTAGCCCACTGTGGGCCCTAAGCAGGAATATTTTGCCCCTTCCCGCCATACCTGATTATAAGCAAATAGGGGGACCCCCTTGAGTTGCTCGGGGCCCTAAGCAATTGTTTCGTCTGCTCATGCCTGGCGCCGGCTCTGTAATCTCCGTTAGACGGTCCGAGCTCCAGTTGTTAGAACACTGGCTCATTTACAGCCAGGAGCTGTTGCTGCTGCCCAGTAACTAACTGGCCTGTAGCCGCTTGCTTCTGCTGCTGGCTCACATCCCGCTTCCCTGCGCGTCTCTCCTCTCACTCCTAGGGGAGACCATCAAGATCGTCATTGAGGACTACGTGCAGCATCTCAGCGGGTACTTCCTGCAGCTGAAGTTTGACCCGGAGCTGCTGTTCGGCGTGCAGTTCCAGTACAGGAACCGGATTGCCGTGGAGTTCAACCAGCTCTACCACTGGCACGCGCTGATGCCGGACTCGTTCATCATCCAGGGGAACGAATACAGCTACAAGCAGTTTATTTACAACACCTCCATGCTTCAGGACTACGGGGTGGAGGCCTTGGTGGAATCTTTCTCCAAGCAAACGGCAGGACTGGTATGGCACCGGACACGGGCACCTATCGCCAGAGGCAGGGAACAGCTCCGGTGCGCAATCCGCTGGGGGAGGGAGGAAGAGAGGGCTGCTTACACAGCCCCATGGGTCTGCAGTCCGATGGTGCCAGCAGGCTGCATGCCTTGCAAGGGGCATGGGAAGTGGCTCGGGGAAGGGGCCACGTCTCATGGTGGGGCCCGATTCTGATGTGGGGAGAATGTAATGAGCAGGATGACTCCTGGTGCTCACCCACCGTCCCCAAGGCAATGCAGCTGCCCCCGCCTCTCCCAGCAGGGAGTGCCTCATTGGCACAATCCCCCCACCTCATTGGCACAATCCACTCCAGAGGTGCGGGCAGCCCCTGGCACATCGTGGGGGCTGCTATAACACAGGCAATAATCAATGTGTCTGCAGCACGTTCAGCCCAGTCTCCTTCCCCCAAATCCTCTCTAAAGGCCAGTGGCTGAGAGTCAAACAGCTCTCCCAGGTGCTCATGGTAAAGGACAACAGTCTGACCTCATCCTTTGTTCTCTGCTGCTATTGTGTGGCTGTTTTCTTTCACTAATTCACATTTAGCGTTCGAGGCTTCTCTTTCTCTCCTCTCTTCTTGGGAAACTTTTATTCAACACGGGGAGTTGGATATTCCCATTTGCTGCTGTCCAAATGCCCAGCTTGCTTCCTTAATGGAAAGAAATAATTGCTCCCCTTCCATTGACAGGTTACTGCATAATTGTTCAGCACAGGGCTTTCTGTAGGCTTGGAAAGATCAGATTTTTGTTGGTAAACTGTTCATTTCACTGTACACAAACTAGTGAAAAAATATTTCCATCGGAATTTACAGATAGGCAAAGAAAGAAAAATGCCGCTTGAGAACTTTTGAGAGATTGGTTTAAGGAGATTTCCTTGGTTTGTTTTGACGTGACATTGACAATTTGTGTTTTAACGGTTTTAAAACTTTTGAATCTCAAGATCTACTGTCATGAAATCATTATTGTCTGATGTGTTCCCTCCATTGTCTGATCACCCAATAATTCCCTGCAGCTGTGAAAATTTAAATAGGTAGAAATAAAAAAATACTTAAATAAACATCAATATTATCTATTAAAATTATAAAAAATAAAAATGGAATTCTGCCAAGCCTAGTTTTCTAGCATTCTCCTCTAAAGCAGCTGGCATTGACCACTGTGGGGGATTGGGTACCACACCAGATGGGCCGTTCCGCTGATCCGGCCTGGCAGCTCTGACACAGCTCTGGTAGTTAGCATTTCTGGTGGTTCTCTCTCTGCTGCTGTGACCTGTGATTTTGACTGTCTTCAGTCATGTGGCGCCTATGTGATGGATGCATTAGAAACACCTAACGAGACGTGTAATCTGGCATACTTGTCAGAGCTTTCTGCAGTTCCGAGTGGAATGACAGTGCTTGACTGTAACAGAAGTTTGCTCTTCTTTTACTCTTCCTGTGTTTCAGATCAGTGGGGGACAAACCATCAATACCAACCTCTTGCAAGTGGCTGTTGGAGTTATTGAGGAATCACGGCAGCTGAGGCTGCAGCCCTTTAACGAGTACCGGAAGAGGTTTTCCATGAAGCCCTACAAATCCTTCCAGGAGTTAACAGGTCAGATTTCATGGTCTACATGCTGCTGCTGGCAGTGTGTGTCCGGTAAGGGGCTAGCACTGCCCTCGGGGTTCCCTCGGCCCAAGGCAGCCACCTCACGTACAGTGAGAGATCACGGAGCACAGACACACAGCTCATCCAATCAGTGGCCCCACTGTAGGCTTTCAAACTGATTGATGTATAAACATCCCGCCACAGCTTACTACTACTCACCCCACTCTGAAAACTGCCAGGGACTGCCTACTTGAAAGGATTGTTACCTGCTGCAGGGCAGGTGGGTGGGTGGGTGGGGCATGGCCCCGAAAGTCAGTCAGACCATTCAGTTGGTGCTCTGGGTTACAGAGAGAGAGCAGCTGAAAAGTCCTGTCTCTTGTATGGATTTGGAACCTCCCTTCTCTGTTGATGCAGGAGAAGAGGAGAAAGCAGCGGAGCTGGAAGAGCTGTATGGAGACATTAATGCCTTGGAGTTTTATCCTGGTTTGTTGCTTGAGAAACGCCAGACAAACTCTATTTTTGGGGAGAGCATGGTGGAGATTGGAGCCCCGTTTTCCCTGAAAGGGCTTTTCGGAAACCCCATCTGCTCCCCGGAATACTGGAAGCCCAGCACTTTTGGTGGCTCGACTGGCTTTGAGATTGTGAAAACAGCTTCGCTCCAGAAGCTCGTGTGTCTCAACGTCAAGCGGTGTCCGTATGTGGCATTCCACGTGCCAGATCCTAGCACAGAAACAGGAGCAACTGGTGAGCATCAAGACGGCAAACCATCCACTGAGCTCTAGTGTCACTGCGGCTCCACTGAGGCTGGGCCAATGAGTTTCCTCCTTCATTATTGTCCTAACGATTCCTGTTGTACCACACGGCCTCGGGTACAAAGCCCTCCCTTGCAGAGAGAGACAGGCACAAAGGAGGACAGTATGCTCCTTGCACCATGTATCAATAGAATAGGAGGCCCTCTGGTTCTGGGCATTATCCACACCCGGGGCTGGGAGAGGGGAAAGGAGAGGGAGGCTGGTATTAGATCAGGGAGAGCCTGAGTCATCTAATGCTACAGCCACAATAATGGTCTATCTCCACTCAAGCTGCCTCTTCTGCTAGCAAATTCCCTGCTCTAAGCCAGCTCTCTGTTTTCCGGTGGACTCTCTGCCTCTCCTTTGCTCTCAGTACCTCCCCCACACCCTTGACTGCCCAAGGAAGCTATCACAAGTACTTTTCCTACACCGGGACTGCAGGGCAACCTATGCCCGCCAGCTAGGCAGGGGCAGAGCAGTACGCAGCCACTCTTCTGCCCCAGCTGGCCATCACACTTGCTCATCCCTCAGGCTGCTCTTATTTTCCAAATGGTTTGTGTTTATATATTGTGGAACGACCACCCCAGAGAGCATCCTTAGGAACCACAAGAATGAGGATTTTCTCAGAGGGTCTCTGGTTTGGACAGAGAGGGAAAGAAAATCATCCATAGCCCATTCAATGCCTCAGGGCTGTTCCCCTTCTCCCACACACAAAGGCAAGGTCAGTAACCCTTCCATGGCTTTAAGAATGTCTGGGAGGGGCGGGGGGTGAGAGCAGACCCCAGTGTGTTTCTGCAGGATATGGCTGGAGCACACGTGTCCTGTACAGGTCAGAGCCTGTCCTAGGTTATTCCTTATACAAGCCAATCAGAGCTCATTCACTTCTCACATGCCCAGCTCAGCCAGTTTTCAAGCACTCTGGGCAAGCTAGCAAAAGTGATCACCTGAACTGCAGGTACAATTCGGCACCAGCAGATAACTGTGCCTGGAAGAGCCCGCTGTCCGGCTTCGGGAACCAGGTCCCGTTAACGTGCTGAGTGGGCTCTGGCAATAAATAGAGTGCGACCTGATTCGGTCTTTGCCAACGCAAGGTGGAAAGCTAAGTGCTTCTGAGAGCGCAGGAAAGCTGTTGAGTTTCATGCTTCTTCGGAGACATGTGAGCTCCATTCTGCAGCATCATGTGGAGTTTAAAATACAGCTGGGAAGTAGATATTGCTGGGGAGTGAAGGACTGGGGTAAAATCTGTCAGAGCTGATGGAAACCCCACTGAATGGACAATTTAAACCTAAACCAGCCAAAGAACCACACCAATGTACCACAGGGAGCAGTGCTTAGGTGTCAACTAGGCAATCTCCAAATAGGCCTTTTCTGCCTCTAGTTGGATTGAGTCCGGATTCTGTCCCCCTGACGCACTCTGAGAAGTACCCCACTCCACAAGCGGTTCCATTGGTTCCATAGAGGAAGGTACTACTCAGTGCAAGCAAGGATGTCAAAATCTGGCCCTTTGAGTCTATGGGTCCTAAACTTCCCTGGTGTAAATAGCTCAGAAAATTCTGTTCGAGAATACATATGCCCTGCTTCAGGCCTCATGAGGTTCCACAGTCCAAAGCTCAATACAGACCTAGGAGCATTGTTTTCCTGCCTTATGCCCCCCCTTTCCAACAGCCACTGGTCTGCGCCTCAGTAAATACATGGACTGGCGATGAGCAGAGAAGTTCTAATCCCCAGGTTAACATTGCAGACACGCAGCTATTGGAGTGATAGGTTTGTTTGGAGGGTCTGAACACTCCCATGATCGCTTGTGACAGAGCGGTCGGTTGTGATCCCAATAAAAGAGAAGGTGATTTCACCTCCAGGCAGATGGAGAATAATGGCCTGCTGAGTTCTTCCATAAGAGTTTCAGGCATCCACTCACCAGGCTCAAGTGCTAAAAAGAACATGACGTGTGCAGAAGAGCTGGCAAATCACTGGCGTTCGGGTGGAGGGTCCCATTCCCAGAGAAGCTCTGGCCAGGGTACAGCACGTAGCAGTGTGGGAGTGGGTACTGGTGATGCTCTGTAGCATTCTGAACGTCTCCGAAGGTCTACATGCAAATATCCTTTGCTTTAAGAGAAGCCCTGGGGTGTACGCACAGGGAGCCTGTTCCCACTCTCTCTTCCCATCTGCCATATCTTAGCACCCTTTATTCCCCAGCACCACCTTCCAGCTCTGCTCCAGCCACCCAGCCCTCCTCTTGTTGTGTGGTCAATAGACCCCCCCCCCGTCCAGGGCCCCCCCCCCCCCCCCCTGAACCACTGATCTCCCTGCTGCGTCCAGCCCCCTCTCTCCCGTGCAGCCTGCCCACACCATAGCTGCTGTTGTGTTCACTGCTGTTGATGAACTTACCGTTTGCGGACATTTCATCCATGTTACCAGGGGTTTATTGTAAAGCTCCAGATGCTGACAACACAGCGCTTACATTCTTACACAGCGTCTCTCTAGCATAACATCTATCCCTATGTTAATCTCCCCCAGCAGGGTTCTGGGTCCACACCACAGAGCGAGACATCCAATCAGTCATGATTTCACACATCTCCATGCCAGACACACGGAATGCTTCCTGTAGGGTTCATTGCACTTCTTCCATTCCATCATAACAGGACTTATTCTGCTTCAGTCACATGGCGCTGCAGAGTTTGCCTATGATCTCGCTGTGTCCTTTCCTGGATGCTCCCAGGACACAGGGCTTTGCAATCTGCACAGTAAAACAATGGTCTTGTGACTGTCCTCAATTCATTCTCTAAGCCAAGAGTGTCCCAAGCCCCAATTGTGACTCGATTCAATGGCTTGGAGCGACTTCTTGCTATTTCTGGCTCGACATTCTGCAGCTGGGGGTTTTGTGGCTGATGTAGCACAGAGGAGAGCGACTCAAAAAGCTAGAGACAGGAGCAGATGAGGACGACCAAAGAAACAGAGGCCATGGTAAGAACAAACATCCACATACATAGTAGAATATTCTGACCCACTTCAGAGCACCAATCATCAGGGCACGCGGCTGCTCCTGGCCTCCCTCTGCCAGAGAAGAGTTATTTTGTCCTTTTCAAGACTTCACTGGGTCAGTTTTAATCCAGTCACAAAAAACTTCTGGGCCCTGTGAAAGTCAGAAGAGTGTATGAGCAGGACTCTCGAAACGGAATTTCCCATAAAACAGCAGCAGGCTTAGAAGCTGTGCAGTAAAGAGCACGATCTGCAGAGTTTTTACCCAGGAGGATCCCCAAACCCTATTAACTACGTAGACGAACTGTACAGGGATTGCTTCTGTCCCCCACTGAAATGCAGCCACCTCTGAGATGGAACACAGCAACAGCTGAACAATGCACAGCAACCCCACCAACAGTTTGGAACAGGAAGTGAAGCATAAACTGAAGTGGGAAATGACGAGTGCAGAAAACTACCCAAGACGGAATTTGGCCACGACAACCCTGGCTTTGCTCTGTATCTTTCATGACCAATCATACCCACACAGTAAGGCTCAAATGCCCTCTCTGGCCTGGCAGCCAATACGGGCCCAATGCTCATGAGATAGGCTCGACCCACCCTGTCTGGCCAGCACCTAACTTCAGAGGGGAAAGTAATCTGTCCACCCAATGATCCACTTCAGGCAGAGACCTGATACTCTGCTGCAGTTCCCAGAGCAGAAAGGCTGACCCAGCCAGTCCCCTGCCCTCTGCAATCAGAAATACAGCCACAGCAGCAGTAGCAATGGCGCTTACATACCCGGGTCGACCAGCGAAGCCGGCTGCTGGGACGCTGCCCCTGCTGCCTCTGGATGAGATGACTCGGAGACATTCTGCGTGGCTGCTGGGGCTGAGGACATCTCTGGGCTGCAAGGGTACAGGTGTATTTCCACTGCAACAGACATCATGGCTATTCCAGAGCTGGACTGATCTCCAGGAGGGGAATGCTCCACCATCCCCACCACAGGGGCTGCAGTAACTTGGCCATGATTCCCACTGGCGTTCCTCCCGAGCGGTACGATGCTCTGGAGCAGCGGCTCAGGCCCATGGAAATACAGCGTGGTGCCAATGTGCTGGAGAGCCGGAGAGGTTGCAGAGCACATGCCAGGGGCCCTGGCACCAGGCTCCCCGGGCCCAGCACTCGTCAACTGCGTGGGCACAGAAGAGGGTGCAGCTTTGTGAGGGCTTGGGTGTTTCTCCTGATGAGCAGACTCACGCTGCAGGGACACTGGGGAGTCCTGGTACGAAGCAATATGCACGTCACAAGGAGCAGAGAACACAACTGGAGCCGGGCTCCCACCCAGCAATTCCCAAGCAATGCGAGAACAGCTCTGTGAGTGACACGGGATGCAGCCCCGAGCCCATACAGCACAGTGAGGGGCAGGAGACATTAGACAGCTTGAAATACAGATGAGAGAGAGGGGACAGGATCAAAACAACCCAATCACTAAATACGGCAGATTAAAGATACTGCACCAGACCTTCGCTGCTGCAGAGCGGCCTAGCTTCACTGATGTCAAAGGAACTACACTGACTTACCCCTGCTGAGGGGCTGATCCATGGATTGAATACAGCATCACCTGACTGGCCAATCCATGGCCAACAGGCACCACTTGACTGGAATTGGAGTCACGGACAGGAATGGGAAACTCTATGGTGATGAGGCCAGTTCACAGGAACACACGACACTGGCAGGTGGTGATGTGAGACACAGGGTGGGGAACAGAGGCAGGGATCGCGGTGCAGTGCTGCGAGGCGGGGGTTCAGAGAGCTTTAACGAGGGGGGGGGGGAACAGCTACTGGAACAGTACCAGGTGCATCTTACCACTGCCCTGGCCTGTGCCATCTGCAGAGCCTCGCCAGCAGCAACACTCAGGGGTTCCTCTCGGTGCCCAGCCGCCTCTGCAGGGAGCATGGGGTCGGAGTGCAGCAGGCTGGGGGAAGTGCTGGTGTCGTACAGATTCTGCTCAACAGCATCGACAGTGCATTCAACTTCGAAAGCCCTGTGGATTGGAGAGGTGTCAGGGATGGGGACAACGGGCTGGTATTTTAAGTGAAAGCCACCGTCTCGGTCATTCCATCAGCGACTCACTATGTTCACAGCCTTGCAATCCAGGTAGCAGAGCTCCTCCGCCTGCCAATCATAACCCATCTCCCCCCTGCTCCCACTGAAAAATGTTGCCCGAAGGGCATCAGAGGGGTCTGATTCAATTGCAAGGTAAAGCTAAAGTGGGAAAGTCTCTCATACACATTCCTGAGTGAGCCCATCCCCGTCCCCGCAGCCCGTCCCTAGGTGACCCCTGAAGCGGCTGGTACGGAGTGTTCCTAGTGCCCAAGCATGTCTGAGCTCCAGAGTTTTGCTGCTGGAACACAGGATTTGAAACCACAACCGGCCTCACCACTTCACAATCCCATTGTGTGTACAGTGGGACAAACTCACCTGTTTTCATACGCCTCGTCCGCTTCCAAGTAATTTCTCCTTCTCCGAGAATTAGAGGATTTTTGAGAAGCTGCAGGAAAAAGCAGATGTGTTTATTCAGCCACCTGGCAAAGTGCACAGGCAGAGCCAGCTATGGGGCAGGGCAGGCATGCCAGAGCAGCTGGCCATCTGGCAGGGACAGGGCATCAGTCCTTACAGGCCAGTGACTACATACTCCTAGGGCAATACCCAGAGACCTCAACGAACACACCAAACCGCCCAGGCAGCAGCACGTCTGAGCGCTAGCGAGATGCGGTGTCTGAGTGGCAGACATTGGCAGAGTTCATCTCGTCAACGGGACGGTCCCTCATGAGCCCCCGACTCTCCATGTTCCTGCATGTGTCTGCTGTAAATCAAACACGGGAAACGCTGAATCGGGGGCCTGGCGTCAGGGAGGGTGTGAGTGGCTTTAAAGTCACTCCCCGCGTCGTCACCTTCCAGCATGGCTTTAAGTCTTGTCTCCCCCGTCCTGGGGCTTTGCCCCCTTGGGAGACAGAGCGGGGCAGGCTGCATACTGGCTGCGCACACACATCTTTCATCAGCATTCATGTTCCGGTTTGGAGCAGAGATGGGCCTGAAATCTGGATCCAAATGTACTCAAGGATCAGGGTTTGGTTCTGGCCCGTGGAAGAGATGAGCCAGCTATGATGTACAGATCCAGATCTGAACCTCCACAGCGGCTGGGGCTGCTCAGATCTGGGGTTCTACTATGGGCCCATCTCTACTTTAGATAAATCCAGGGACCAGCAACCCTCTTCTACCACAAACCCTAAACCTTCACCTCCGTCTAATCCCAAACCCACGCACAACTTGTAGTGAAGTGCAGAGAAGTGGAGTGAGCGTTCACCTCTCTAGTCACTTCTGTCCCTGAACCTGCTGTTTCCAGGTGGCCAAGGAAACAAATGCCAGAGTGTCATCCCAAGGGCTGCTCCCCCATATTGCCAGCCTCAGTGAGAGTGGGACAGCACGGATACCTGCCAAATACACACCGAGAGCTTTCACCACTGCTCCAAACTCCTCCTCTCTGAGGTGTGGACAGGGTCATTATGCCCCTAGAGAACATGCTGCCTTTCGGAAGCCAGGGCTGAAATACTCACAGGTACTATTGCCTTTGGCGTGCTCTATTTTCTGGCGGAACGAATACACCCCCATGGAAATGAATATCAAAGCCAGAGACACGGAGACTCCCACAACCACCGGGATGTCATGCTTCTCCAGGACGGGGAGCCAGTTGGAAGCAGGTGGAGATTTCTGCCTGCAAAAGTACAGCAGTCAGGCCCAGATCCACAAAAGTACTTGGGCGCCTAACTTGCATTGTGGGTCTGGGCCTCAGATCAGAACAATGACATGCACCAGCAGGCTAATGTAATGAACGGAAGCAGCTGGCCTCTGTGCGTTACCTTGCTGTCGTGACTGGAGGCCGGGTGGCATTGTCCGGTTTCCTTTGCGTGGACAATCGTACCATCCCTGTAGCATTCCCAGCAGGCAGAGAATACGCTTTGCTCCTGTTGCGAGCGGGGATTTCCTTGCCCCAGATTCCTGAGGGATGCTCGATAACTCCAGGTGGCCCCTGGGCAGCGCTCCCTGCTGGGGCTGCAGTGCCACTTCCTTCACCTTCCTGTTCCAAGGGCAACGCCAGGGTAGAAACCTCTCCTGCAGGCAGGGCCCTCCCCATGGTGGAGGAACTAAAGGCTGGAGACAAAGAGAGAAGCACTGCCCTGACGCTAGGGGCCCTGCAGGATGGTCGGGGAAACGGCAGCCATGGGGAGGGCGGTGCAGAGACCGAGGCAACAGGTGGGGCCTGTTCTGGAGCAGCCCCTGGGGGGAGAAGTCTCCAGTCAGGTGGACGATGGCCAGCGGGCCATCAGGGGTTATGAATCCCCCACGTCAGCGTGTCCGGGTGGTGATAACATGCACAGAGGAATGAGAGCCCTCAGCCAGCCAGGGCTGAGGGAGCCCCTGGGAAGTAACACAGGCACCAGAAAGGCACGATGCTCCTGACAGAGTGTTTGCGTGGGTGAGAGGTGAGCGAGGCCCAGCCACGCTCAGGCCAGTGCCAGCAGGAGGCTCACATGCCATGAAGCCCTAGAGGAAGCCAAGGGATGATGCCTGCAGCAGATGGAGCAGCAGTGCCAGCGGGAGTCTGGCTCAGGGGGGCGAGGTGAACAGCACACGCTGCCTGGAGGGTGTCATGCAGAAGAACACTTGTGGCACCCCCCTTGACACACAAATCACACCTGACACTCACAGGCTCCTGAATCTGGGCTGGGGCCAGGATGTGGGGAGGAGCTGGTTCCCCTTGTGTGAGCTGCCTCACTTGCTTTTACCAGAGGGACCTTGGCAGAGAGCCCCTCTCCTCTGGCATCAGCCCGTCTGAGCTGCAAAACACAAAGTGCATTGGATACGCTGTCAGTCTGGCTGAGGGGCAGGCCCAGGATGATTTAGTTGGGAATTGGTCCTGCTTTGAACAGGGGGTTGGACTAGATGACCTCCTGAGGTCCCTTCCACCCTGATAGTCTATGATTCTGGCCCTGTGTTAGCATCATCATGGCCCCATTGCCTCGCATGGGGCTCTGCCAATCACCATGCTTCGGTCTCTGGGGCAGAGCGTGACCTGGTATAATGCGGGCGTGAGCCGAGCTCCGTTTCCTCCTGCTGCCAGGTGGCCTCCCAGAGAGCGAGGCTCTGCTATCCCCAGGCCATGGGCAGTCAGGTGAGGAAATGGCTGGCGGTTGTCAGTCGCTGCTCCCATCCTGATACTGAGAGCAAAACATCCCCACTTGACACCTCCTGGGAGGTTCAGCTTTATCCCACAAAGGGGAACTGGACACAGGAGTGAAATCCTGACCCCACTGAAGCCAGTAGCCAAATTCCCGCTGAGGTCAGGATCTCAACCACAAAGTTTACATGCCAGATTTACCTGCAGGAGGCTGGTGACAGAGGCTGGGGTATTTCCGACTCCCTCATCCCAGGTGTTCACTTCTCCATCTATAAAAGATCAGGTGTGTGTCACTGCTGTAGTCCCCATCAACTCCCGATTTCCTGTGTACATCCAAACCCTTTGCATCCTTCACAGACAGCCTCCGGGAGCTGCCTGGTGTCTCCATCCTCTCAAGCAAAAGGAAGCACAAGAAAGAGTGAGGATGCTCTTGAACCCATTAGCCAGAAAACCCGGCTGTCTCCTTCAGGAATTGGGGATCCCAGACAGACAGGCCTGGTTAGCAATGGCTGTTAGCAGACTCATATGTTCCCCCAACAGACCGTGGGAAGCTGTGCTCTCTCTCTCTCTCACCATTCACGGTCAGCGTTGCCGTCCTGCTGTCCTCCCTGCTGCGTTCTCAGCAACACAGAGAAAGAAAGGGAGCCCCCCTCAGCCCAGGAACGTTGCTGAGAGCTAAGGTCAGCAATGCCTCTGAACCTATTGCAGCAGGAATCTGAAGAGATGCATCATAAGCAGCACAAGAAAGAGTCAGTGGCCAGTTCAGCTGAGCTACAATATCCCCTGGGCAGGAGGTAAATGCTGCAAGGGACAGAATGGACAGTCTAGTGTCAGCACTCACCCTTCCACAGACAGAGATGCGGCAGAACCACACACAAAGCAAAAGGACGGATCTGAAACAACCCAGGCCATTCAGAGCAGCAGCTTGTGTTTGGGGCTAGTGGGATGGATCAGAACAGGCCAAGTGCCACTAGCCAGCATGGCTACTATAGGACTAGCCTACAGAATCTAGCTGCATCAAAGGGCCTCCTTGCTGCCAACGTCTGCTGCACTTGGGCATTCAAAACTCTGCGTCCCAGCTGACGGAGCTCATAGAGTCCTGGGGCTTTGGATGCTTTAGGACTCCAAAGTGATTCCTGGGTATGTGTCTGTCTCCCTGGACCCATCAGAACAACTCCAGGGCCTTTATTATGGCTGTGGCACTGCCAAACGCTGCAGCACGGCTGAGCGACTGAGATGCCCAGCACTGCGTGGGCCGAAGCCTGTTCCACATCACACTTACCCAGTTCTGCACTGCACTGGCTGCTCCTCAAGTAGCAGTTCTGTATCACACTAGAAACAAGCACATAGAGTGCCACAGTCCCCATGGCTCCAGCTCGGTGCTCACTGCTCGAGGCTCTGACGAGTGCCTAAGAGACACGGAAATACTGGATGTGAGCACAGCAGCACAACAAGCTCCCACCCCAATCCTCTTCTCTAGCACCTAATTCCAGCCTTAGCCCACTTGCCCTTAGCAGAAGTTGATGTCTTGTGGTGAGCCCAGAGGCCACGCTGATGGGCAGCCTTCTAGTGCTGGTCATAGGTCAACAATAGTTCTTAGTCAAATAAGCACATTACAGATACTTGCCCAGATTCACTCTTTGTCCCTGCCAGAAAACACTTCTCATTCATGGAGGCAGCACAGTGTAATGACCTGCGCCGAAATCTAGGTCCCAGCTGTGCCACTGACTCACTGCGTGGCCTTGGGCAGGTAACATAACCTCGCTCCCTCTGTTTGTCCAGCTGCATAACTGGGGTAGTATTTACTGTAATGCGTTCTTGGTACAGCATTCGCAGACCCCTGCCCTACCGCACCAAGCACCGCACCAACTTGTAACAAAAAGATGGCCCTGCCACAATGATCTTACAATCCAAGTAAAGACCCGAGTCCTCACACCTCACAGGGGCTGCGCAGATTCATTAGTGGAGTCTGTAGAGTCCTTTGAACACGTGAAGGGCCAAGCGCTCTTATTAGCTGCAGTCCATGACTTCTCGTTTTCCTTGTGGGTTGGCCTTTCCCTCGGCTCGGCACTAGATGGCGCCTGTATCCCATGAGCTGGGGACCGGGAACTATTGTCACTTCCATCAGGAATCCACCTTCATTTATTAATGTGGGCTGTGACAAAATGGCTGATGTTGGTATAGCGGGTCCTGCTAGTGGCTCGGGAAGGTGGTAGAGGAGGGAAGCGGGGGAGGGGTTTGCGCCTCACTCTGATCCCCAGCCCCTCTCAACCCCTGCGGGTTTCTTACCCTCGGTCCTTGACGCTGGAGGAGAAAGTCTCCCTGATCTGCTGGGGCAAGGTCTCCCTTCCTCCGGTTCTCTGGTCTTTCAGTTCTGAGCAACACTCCTCCAAACTCCAGTCCTCTCTCCACCCTGTCTGCCCTGAAGCAGGGGGGTTTCTTAGGTTCCTGACAGGGCCTTAATTGGTTACAGGTGCTCCAATTAACCTGTAGTAACCTTCCCTAGTCTACAAGGAACCACGCCTTAATTAGCCTAGGGTTTATACATCTCCCCTCTACCCTATCCATGGCCCCACAAAGTCATGGGACCTCCTCATCAACCTCCTCCTGGCCATGGCCAAAGCGGCCATTTATAACACCAGGGAGAGGATGTTGGCTGAGGGGGCTCTTTGCAACTGTGGGGCCTATTTCCGGTCCTCCCTCCGTTCACGTATCTGGGTGGAGTTCCTCTGGGCAGCATCCGCTGGCTCCCTTGATACCTTCAAGGAGCAGTGGACGCTGTCCGGGGTTCTCTGCTCGGTGTCCCCTTTAGGTTCTCTCTTTTTGACCTTCACACCCGCCCTTGTTTTCTTTTATGTTGTCCCCTGTAATCAGTTGAGTTTCTGGGCTCAGTGGATCCTCCCTAAAGGCTGGGGGAGGGTCCTTTAGCTGTGGGCGAGCTTACGCCCACCCACTTCCCCAGGAATTTTCAATAGGACCACTCTCCCACTGCTCCCTGGCCCAGCTGTATCACAGATTTTACAAAGGGAGTTGTCTACAGAGCCACAGAAACCCTCCCATGGATACACAACTCCATAGAGACAGTCTCTATCATAGCCCCCCAGAGCACAGCCCTTGCTGCGCAGGAGGCTGGAGTTAGCGCCTTTGCAAAAGGCTGAAGTTTGCTATTTATTCCCAGGTGGAAGCTGCGAACGTTTAGCTACAATTTGGCATGACAGAAAGTGTTCCGTGTGTGTGACCCCATAACGGTCCCTTCCAGCTACCCCAGAACCTCCCCCCCAATGCCTTGAACAAGTAACTGAGACAAGAACGCACAAGTTTCACAACGCACGCAGTGCCGCGCTCCCCAGATGGCTACATCACACTCCGCTCCCTGAGCTAGCCTTTCAGGCCATGCCAAACGTGATCCATGGAACACGCTGACCCCAGCACCAGCCTGGGTGGATTCAGTTCTCCCTCCACCAACCCAGTGCACTTGGGATTTAGGTGGGTGAGGTGCAGAGAGGCTGGGCCAACCAAGGCCACCTCCCAGCCCAGGGGTGAGGCTAGAATAGTTGTCACAGACACTCCATGCTGCTTGCATGGGGCACATGAGCCACAAGATCCACAGAGTCATGGTCCTTCCTCTGGACAGCCTCCAAAACTGACCTTCCACACAGGGCCCCACAGAGGCCAGCACGGAGACAGCTGCTCAGCACACAGGCACGCACAGCCCCTCTGCTCAGCCGTCTGACCCCAGCTCATCTCCAACAATGGTGGGGAGGGCCCGACAACGGCCCTCTGTGCCACAGGTGAAACTGGAAATAACTAACGAGCTTTAGCCTTGAGAGCACCTCTAGTATCTATCCATCGATGAGCCCTCCTCACCGTGGTATCTGAGCGCCTCCCACGACCAGGCCCTTTCTCCCAGATGGGTCGAATGTTGCCAACTGTTTGCACAGACTATTTAAATTGGACTCAATTTACCCATCACAGTAATGCAGCCACCTCTGGGGTAGAATATGGCAGCAGAAGTGACACTGCACACCAGGGTAGATATTACCTCCACAACAGTGCGCACTGAGATGTCACCCATGCACCCAGAGCCTCTGGTACTCCGGATACCTGCTTTACATTACTGCGGCGCTTTGGAGATTACCCTTATCAGATGTGTCCGTCCCGTCGTCGTCCCCCCCCCCCCCCCCCCCGCCCCGAACTCCTGGTTCATGAAACAGCCATTTACAGCAAGGCCGGGTGCTGCACTCACACACCCATCTACTGTGGCAGAATGGTCTTTAAAGAAGATGAATACAGAAGGGCACAAAGAGGCAGTATTAGCTTATCGCTGAATAACCTCCTGAGCGATGACTCACTGCACACGAGGCTAATGGAGGAGGATTATTTAGTGGATGATCAATTACTCCCCAAGGACAAGGACAAGATCAGTTGACTGAGGCTTATTGCCATGCAAATGACCATCAGGTTAAACTGAAGGGGCATTCACCTGCTAATAAAGTGGGACTTCACCTATTTCTAACATCT
Source organism: Terrapene triunguis (assembly GCF_002925995.2). Lineage (NCBI taxonomy): Eukaryota > Metazoa > Chordata > Testudines > Emydidae > Terrapene > Terrapene triunguis. Next base: position 15,232,828 of record NW_020664589.1, read on the forward strand.
GTTCTCATGGGACAAACTGCAGAAAATCCATGCTTTGCAGTTCTCTTTCGTCAACTGCAGGAGCACCAAGACTTTGTCCTACCATTGGCTACACCCATAATGGTGACTTATGAATTCAGGGGCTGCACTTGGGCTGCTTTTTATGCTGTCTCTAACATGGAAGTGCAGCCCACAGGGGCAGAAGCAGCCCATGTCCCATCACACGCAGGGGGCAGTAAGGCCATTCCTGTGTTACTGACAACACATGATTGAAGATCAGTAAAACAAAATGGGTTTTGCAAATCTAATTTTCTTTTTGCCTTTTGTGAAGTTTAAGTTTTGCACTTCAGTCAGCTTAGGGCAGTGAAACTAGTCTGGTGACAGGTTTCAGAGTAGCAGCTGTGTTAGTCTGTATCCGCAAAAAGAACAGGAGTACTTGTGGCACCTTAGAGACTAACAAATTTATTAGAGCATAAGTTTTCGTGGGCTACAGCCCACTTCTTCGGATGAGTTTGACTCTAGTTCTAGGGAATTTCAGGCTCCAGCTCAAGGCCTTTTGCTTGGATTCAGTGTTTTAAAAAGAAAAACCAAACCAATAAAAAAACAACCCATTTTTATCCATATTAGGTTTTTATAAACACTTCTCCCAATTTCCACCTCCTCCCCCAGCAAACTTACATGGAGGGCCTAACAATACTTTAACCCTTTCTTTTTCAGTCTTGTTCCTAGTGCCTGGAGCAGGGCTTGGTGACACTTACAGACATCTGAATTAGACCTTCTTAGGATCATTCAGGGATCTCACTGTCTTCCTTTCACTAAGCAGCTATTTTGGGTGTGTGTTTGGATTCTATACGCCACTCTGCACAACTACAGTAAACCCAGAGTACAGTAACTCCACTAACATCAACCAAGTTATTCCAGATTTACCCTGGGGGAACTGAGTTCAGAAATAGGCCTTCAGAAAAGGTTATACATTCTGGCTGGTCTCACCTGGTTTATTTTGCTTTCTCAAAGAATGCCTTTACAATGGGTAAACCTGCCGATTCCGTTTCTCAAAGTCCCGTTAATCTCCTTTTTCCGAAGATGAAAGATCAGGTGCACAGTAGAGGGCTTGGGTTTAATGCTAGCGTCTTCATGAGCTGAAATATGCATGAAGCAAAACAGACATAGCTGGGGTCAACACGAGCCACAAACCAGAATGAGTGGGTAGCTTTACACCTGGAAGAAAGGAGAGACATCTGACCATTCAGAATGGCATAAGGATTTCCTAATAGTACACAGTCCTGGGGAAGGGGCCATCATGTTACTTTTCTGTCATGTTACTCCTCTGAATGCCCCTTTCAAATGAAACATCAGGAAATCGTCCCTCTAGGACCATTCATTTGTTTGGTGTCACTTTGACAAAGAAAAGCTAAACACTCTAAAAGGGAAGTGAAACTGGAAGGGGGAGACGGAGATAGACATAGAAAACACATGTACCGGATGAGGGCGAGGTGAAAACACAACAGATGAATGAGGTGAAAAATATTTTATATTTTTAAAAGATTAAAGCAATGGGAATGTGAAACAAGCCAGATTGCTCCACAGGAGACCACCTAGGGGCAGGTAGCCCACACAAACCATTCTAGACCCTCTGTCCCTTAACTAACCTTTTCTTAAGCACCACTAAGGGATTTGCCATAAATTCTTCTCAGCAACTGGCCAAGATTGGGTTCAGTATCTGACACCTCTTATCAACTGGCTCTGATTCACAGAGGTGAGCTCAATAATCTAAAAGATGTTTTTCACCACACCTGGCCACCTGCTGTCTGAAAATTCTTCTCATCTCCAGCAACATGACAAAAACCACAGCATTCAAAAACACAACATATGTCTGCATCAAATACATGTAAATTGGAACCTCCCCTGGCATTTCTCACAAATCCACAGGTAGATACAGGACTAACCTGAGCAGAGGTCTTCCTGTACTACATGGACCTAGAGAAGCCAGATACATACGGTCTGAATGTTTCTTCTGCCATCTGGGATAGAGCAGCAAGCACAACACAGGAAAGGGGAGCAGCAGGCTGTGATCACAGGGACTCAGAGAAGCAATGAAGTTCTTAATATTTTCACATTCCTACAGCTGTTTCCTATCATTAGCTAGCATCTCTTGTGGAAGAAGCACAAACCATACACCATGCCTTATGACCACACGCTCTTCTGCATCGCCTTACTCTTGCATTTCAGATAAAGCGGCACAGAGACTTTTAAAGCCATTACACACCAACTGCCATCGGCTCTAATTTGCAAGGACAGTCCCAACCTTTTCCAGCTCTTCATTGCAAAAGCTCTTGCACTTGCATTGTCTCTCAGTGGAGATAAAGTCTGTCCCTGTTTGGAGCTTTCAGATGCTGGCAAGTTTGCAGAGGTGAAAAATTCTGTACACATTCAAAATAAGGTACTCCACTTCTAACATGATAGTTAATTGCTTTGCAAAAGATTGGTCTAAGAGCCTAATCCTTTTAGAATGATCAAACCTCCCCCAAATCATAGTAATACATACACTTACACCACACTTTACAGACATGAACAAAACCACTGACTTTCCACAAAGAGTAAGGAGATAAACTTTGGTTGGATCCCTTTTGAGAAGCAACAGAATCCCTGGTCCTTCTGCTGCCTGGGTGGGGAAGCAAAGGCAGTTGTGAAAGGCTCAGGGATGCAAAACTGTGGGCTGATACCTGTCCCATTTCACAGCCCATGGTGCCTGTGTGTGCTCCCTCTTGCTGTTTGTGGTCTGGGATCCATGTTGCTGAGCTGCTGGATCGATCTGCAGGAGGAAGATGGGTGGGCTATGGGCTGCTGGATAGTTGCATCATCACCCTGAGTCTACACTGCTTACCCAGCAAACAGAAAACCCTCCAGGAGATGCACAGTGAGCTGTTGCTTAACTACCAGGGAGATTGGGCTGGAAGATTAACTCTTTCCTCACTACAGTGGATGTACACTTTCAGCCGCACAAAGTCCTGGTGCTGGGGACAAGGTGCACATGGGAAACCCACCTGCATTTAACAATTACAACTATTAATTTGCACCTCTATCATCTGCTATCTCAGAGCCCTTCGCAAACACTGAATCTCACAACAGTTCAATGAGGTTTCTGTGAAGAAGCATTAGTACGTGCGAGGCAGGTAATTGTGCACATAAGTACAGCTGGTCAGAACATTTTCAAGAAAAGTTTTTAATTAAAAAAAATGCTGTTTTGTCAAAACCAAACATGTTGCGGAAATGTGCCAATTTCAGCTGACTAAGGTCACTGAGTGCTGGGGTGAACTCTCTGGAGAGAAAGACCCAAATTGAAAACCTGATGGTTTAGATCTGAAAACAGATATTTCATCACAATTCTATTTTCATTCCAGTGTGGAATGAAAAACTTTGAAACCTGAAAAGTTATGAAATGGAATGGTCATTCGCTAGCCAGCTTTACACATGAGTGCTCTTTTGCACGTGCAATGCAGATTTTGTTCTTGTGTGTGCATACAACAATTTTGCATCTGCAGTTTCTGGCCATGTCTACCTAGGAAAGAGATGCGCTGTAACAGGTTAGCTAACACATTAACACAGGGTAAAATATTAACGTAGACAAAGCAAGGTTTGGTTCCAACATGCGTTAGCTGGTCGAGGTGACCCCTCCTAACACGTTAAAACACAAATTGCCCAAACACTAATATTTTAATAAGTTAGTTAACATGTTCGTTTGCTAGGTGGCCAATTTGGAAAATCCAGCTCAATACAGCACAAAGCAGAACTGCTACTACAGAATCTCTCTTAAAGCTTCTCTAATGGTGTCAGCAGTAGGCCAGACCCTTCAGCGCCTTCATTCCTGTTTGCATTGGGCTGGCTTTCAGAGAGCAGACACACTGTGGCATAACATTCATCTCTCTCACCCCATCCCCACCCTACTATGAATTACCTTCTTCATATTATGATACATTGGACCGTAAGCTCTTCCAGGCTGGGACCTTGTCTTGCTATTGGCACCATAAAGCGTCTAGCACACACTTGAGGACTCTAAATTAATAACGGAGAGGTCATCACTCTGCAAGCCTCCATCATCTGGGGCAGCAGGAGATTGTTTTGATCCTATTACAATTTCACTGCGATAGGGAAAAGAGCACTTTCTGAATGTGCAAAATTTCAAAGATATTCAAATTGTGCCAACCCCTCTCCCAAGCCGGGTTTTATTATGATGCTAATGTGCATGCTGTCTGCATTGCAGACTTCATAGTATATCAGCCTGAATATAAATTATAGTCACTTTGATTTTTGTCTTAAAAATGCTGATACTAATGCTCAATGGTTTCATGTTGCATAACGTTCATGTTTTCTGCTTGCATTTCTGAGATAGAGAAAATCTCAGCTTGGAGTTCTTAAATGCCTCTTTTGTGCTTATTATTTTTCCTTAAGTTAGCTGCGATTCAAGCAAGTTCATATTTTAATTAAACTTCTTTTTCTGTTTATAACTCTCTTTTTTAAACATAACTGAATTAGAAATATTAAATCCTCTTACAAGCATATTACTACTATAACAGTAATATATAAAGGCACTGGTGAGGGGTGAGTGTCGCTGTACAGACACATGGTACAAATCAAGCCACCTTAAAATATACTACACTAGATCAAGTGTTTATAATCCAAATTACCGGGTGTCATTACAAATTAATCCACTTTTTCCACCAAATGGTAACCAAAGATCAAAAACAAGACAGGGAGTGAATGAATGAGGAAATAGCAGAGTGTTGTAATAAAAAGATTCATTAAATAAGGGGCATATTTAACTCAATAATTATAACATTAGGTATATAAAGAAAGTACACACTCCTATATAACCCATTTGGGTTGGCTATATTACTTGTGATTAATGCAGTCATCCTGAAATCATGCCAATACAACCTTTGCATCACTGCATCATGTATTTTTTTAATGTATTGGTTTACATGACATTTTACAGACTGTTTTAGAAATATTTTAAAGACTTTTAAATTCACTGGTACTATTCTTTGTAACCCTACACTAGTCAAGACAGGCTGCCTTACTACCATGAATCCAGCCACAAAGGCCTTAGGGGCGAAAGAGAGAGAGAGGGAATAGCTTTCTGTAAATCATAATGCTGCAATCTAATTTATAAAGCGCGCTCAGCACAGCACAGACAAAACACAAAAAGATCATCTGCAAAAATTAAACCATCATAACACACTTTAAAAGAAACTCAAGAGCCAAAAGCTGCTGCAGGAGGAAACCAGTTCCCGTAATATAAAGCAGCAGCATTCAGTAACAATAATGATCACTAATGAACAAATGGAGCCAGCCAGTTCTGGAGGTTTCTCTCCTGTAGCATGAAGTGGGACCTGATCTGTGTTTTTTAGGGACGATGGGAACGTTCAGGCCCACGTTGCTGGGCAACTGAGGCAGCTGCAGGGATGTTTTTTAAAAGGCTTTTGTCATTTTTAACAAAAGATGGAAAAAATGATTGTGAAGCCTGCATGGAGGGCTTTTTGTCTTCCCCCCATTTTTTATATATATTACTGATTTATTGCATTCTAATGATGCGGAGTACAAAGATGGGCTCCCAACAGCTGCTACAAGGGTAAAAATGAAATGACTGACATAAGCAGGTAGCTTTTGGTTTCCCTGAACTTTCAGTGTAGAAACTAGGCAACACATTTCAAATTGATGGGAAGGTGCCCACATTAATATTTGTATGAAGTGAATTGGTTTAGTTTATTTATTGGTTTAAAGAAAATTTTCCACAACGTAGCTGTTTAGTCACATGTAGGGCCAAATTCAGCCCTAACTTCTGCCATGCGTGGCCCCTGCACCTCTGGGTTATATGGAATCACAATGGGTGTAAATGCAGCACAGAATGTGGTTGTTTGTGAAGTTCTATTGTAAGTTTTGTGGGGCAGAGACTGAGTCTTCCTTTCAGACACTGTGCTCAATAAATAATGCACATCAAAGATTCCTCATTTCCTGCAGTCTCCTTGTACAGTCAAGTTGCTGCGGTCTCTATATCCTAAGCCAGGGGTCGGCAACCTTTCAGAAGTGGTGTGCCGAGTCTTCATTTATTCACTCCAATTTAAGGTTTCATGTGCCAGTCATACATTTTACCGTTTTTAGAAGGTCTCTTTCTATAAGTCTATAATATAGAACTACAAACTATTGTTGTATGTAAAGTAAATAAGGTTTTTAAAATGTTTAAGAAGTTTCATTTAAAATTAAATTAAAATGCAGAGCCCCCCGGACCGGTGGCCAGGACCCGGGCAGTGTGAGTGCCACTGAAAGTCAGCTCGCGTGCTGCCTTTGGCATGTGTGCTATAGGTTGCCTACCCCTGTCCTAAGCCCTTGTAACAGAATGTTCTGACATAGCCATGGCAGTAAAAGGAAGCAATTTTAATTTACATGATTTCTATTGAGAAGAAATAGTAGATCAGTTCTGGCTGCTCACAAAGAACTAAGGTCATAAAGACAATTGAGTTCAGCTGAGTCCAAGTGTTAAAGCCAACAGGGGATAGTGTGAAATTTTAGCCCAGGCCTCACTAGCCCCCACATGGGCAGCGTAAATCAGGGCTTTGCAGAAAGTTGGGAAGCCACAGAAATGGCTTCTCTATTTCTCTCAAGTCTGAGACATCATCTACTGGGACACTAAGAGATCCAGATGCAGAAGATTCCTTTCCAGTCTCTGTGTGTATGTTTGCAGCGTTGTTGTAGCCATGTTGGTCCCAGGATATTAGACACACATGGTGCGGAAGGTATCTTTTGTTGGACCAGCTTCTGTTGGTGAAAGAGACCAGCTTTCCAGCTTTCCCAGACCTGAAGAAGAGCTCTGTGTAAGGTACTGAGAGCTCTGTATAAGCTTGAAAGCTGGTCTCTTTCGCCAACAGAAGTTGGTCCAATAAAAGATATTACCTCCCGCATTTTGTCTCTCTATTTATGTGTTTGTCCTTTAAATTCAGGGATAGTTCTCAACCATAATATTCCAACGCACCTTGCTCCCCTTAACTGAAAGGTGTAATATGAATGAACTGGGAAGGGAACAGAATTTAGTACTGATTTAACATAAATTTCTGAGGGAATTTTACAGATGGTGAGTGAAATCCTGGCTTCATCAAAGTTAATGGCAAACCTCTCTTCACCCTGTATTTTGTCAGCTATAGTCACTGGGATGTCATACAACACCCCCTCTTTTAGCTATTTGCGATGGATTGCTTTTAACGCTGGCCTCCCTCTGCTCAAGTAACCATTAGCAAATTCATGGATCAATATTTTAAAAGGCTATAGGGAGCATCATTTAGAGAGTTCTGAATGAAGAACAAGTCTACATTTAGATCCAATATAGGGTTAAATAATGAAGACCCCTGTTCCACTAAAGAATAACTTTTAGGATGGAGTGGTGAATTGTGCTAGTTAGCAAGTGAGAGGGGGAAATACTCTCCATTGTCAAAACTACAAGACTTTTGAAGAGTGGAACATGTAAGAGGCAGGGAATGGGATATGGGGCTTTTCACTTTTGATTCCCTGGTGTGAATCCAGCTTCAGGTTAGCAAAGATTAAAGCTGTTCTTGTAATGGACTGTCTTAGAAAGCTCATGAGAGCTCATGGTCTCAATCCTATTCCTTTGGTGTAAGTGTCCACTTAAAAAAAACAACAACCAAAAACCCAAACCCCACCTTCTCCATTGGTAGCCCTGCCGACTCTCTAAGCAAAAGCCTGATTGAATGAACAAATAGGGATTAGATTCCCCCATGTCAGGGTTCAGATGATGCTTCCTGTGACACATCTCTTCCCTGAACAGAAGACTTCAGTTCCCAGGCCACCAAGCCAGGGCTTTCTACTAGCACCAATTAACCGTCTATATAATTCAAAGGATGAGGTGTCTCAGTCCCAGTGATATGTAGAACAGGACTGACTATGTAACAATCAATTTAAGATTTGCTTCACATTTATACACTTCAAAAACACTTTACTAAGTGCAAGACAGTTTTAGTTTACATTTTATTGAAGTAATTTAACAAAATGTTAAGAATTCTTTACATTACATAGAATAAAGACTCAAAGTACTAATGGGCTAAAAGCCAAAGTGCATGGGAGGGAGGGGAAAAATATACAAAAAAATACAGAAAAGAACAAATGAACAATCTACAGCAACAAGAGACCCCACAGGGCAACCCCAGCTTACTGAACCCTTCGTTCACTTTTTTCAGTCTATCTCCAAATCACTGTCTTCACTATAACGTGCAGATGGGTTACATATGGAAGTCAGCAGCAGCAGATCCTTCTCTGGGAGCAGACCACACTCCTGTAAAAAAGCCTCCAGGTCCACGGCAAAAAAATCTTCTCCAAGCTGGTCGGTGATTCGGACAAAGTTGCCAATTAGCTCCCCTCCCTTATAGATGAGCAAAGCAGGTAAAGCATTATTAGTAAAGCGAGTGCTGGCACCAATCAGGGAACTCTTTACTCGACAAAATTTGACTGTTGGGTACTCAGCAGCAAGACAGATCATGCAGCCATTCACAGATTCAGAGCCAGGGATGTCATCTTCATAGATGTGGATCATGATCAACGTGTTCTTGTGTTCTTTATCAACTGTGTCCAAAAACCCTTCCCCACTGATGATCTCAAAAACCTGCTTAAACTGCTGCCCACTATGCAGCTGCTGCCTCATCTCCTCCATTCGCTGTTTCCTGTATTGCTGTAAAAAATCTTCATCATCTTCGCCATCATGAATCATGTTATATTCTTGTAAAGTCATCTATAACATGCGCAAAGAAATGTTATAAATACACCAGAGAGAGAAATCTAGAACTCCATACATGTTACATGCAGTTAGTATTTAAATCAATGATGGACAGAGTTTCACCTGCATCATTCCTCATCTTTAATACCCAGGTACAGATCATGGAGGCTAGAATTCCCACCATAAGATGCTCCATTTTGATCCATCCGGAAAGCACATCTGATAAAGATGGAGCTTCCTACATTGGGACTTCTAGCCTTCATAGGCTAGATTAAAAGTGAGTGACTATAACGTGCTCCTATTTTATTCAAATTAGCTATGGCCACAAGTTCCAAGTAAGATGCCAATACTGCTCTTAGATGGGCAGCTTGGACATTGTTTCTAATTTGAGTGGATACTGTCAGATTCCTAGTTTGTTTTTTCATTTTTTTTTTTTTTTTTTTTAAAGTAAATAGAGTAAATCTCTATTAGAAACAACATTTATTTCCATACCAGATTTATTTCTTTGGCAAAAATAAATGTTCCCATGTTTTCTCTGGAATTGGAATTAACTTGGGTTTTATGACTATCATCTTTCAACATCTTGCTTCATTAACCATGTTAGCCATCATGCTCTAGGTGTAGGGTTTGTTAGTTTAGGTTGTTGCAGTCAGCAGGGGAGCACAGAAAAAAAAAAAAAAAACCCAGCGAAAACCAGTGATTATTTCAGGCAGAGAGAATCTCTTAGCAAATGTGAAGTTCATGTAAATTAAAAACAAACAGATACCTAAAATTCAAGCAATCTCCCCCCATTATCACTTTATGATCTTAAACTGTTGGGTATGAGTGACCAAATGTAACTAACAACTCATGAACATAATACTGGTTTATTGTCAATAGCAGCATGTATCAACTTTAGCAACCTCTTCAATTAGATTCATAGGAACTGGTAATACAAGTCAATTGACCAAAACATCCCACTTAGTTTTTAAATAATTTACCACCTTTGACATTTTCTATCTTTGAGGACCAATGCTTTCCTATCAGTTTGAAGACTAAGCTGATCTCTTAACATTCATTTACCACACATTATAATCAATGAGGCCTCCTGGAAAGCAGACATCTTACACAACACTCATTAATTTACAAGATGAAGTTATTTTTCAGGCAGAGTTGCTGCACTGCCTTTTTTTTTTTTTTTTTTTTTTTTTTTCTATCTTGTTATTAAATTTTTTTTTTTTATATAAGAAAATTTTTTTTTTTTTAAGGAGTTTTGTTTCTCTTTTTTTTTTTTTTTTTTTTAAACTGTTTCACAAACTTGGAAATAAATTTGATGAATGCATACAAGGAAAATACACCGTGTCTGATACAGACTCTGTCAATGGTCTTGGGCCAGTCACTTAACACTTGAGTGTATAACATCTTCAAAGCACTGCACAAACATTAAATAATCTTGACACTACTCCTGTGAGGTAGATAATTATTGCGCTATCTCAATTGTTCCACTGTTTAAAGCAATAATAAATGACTGCCACGCAAGGATTCATGATTTTTTGCAAAGCAGCTGAAAAATGGAAACTGGTGAAATTTATTAGCACAGAAGTCTCTCACTGTGCTCCCAGGTTACCTTTCCATTGATTTTTTCCTGAAGTTCTTTCTGCTTCTGTTTATCCTCCTCTTCATCCATGTGAGATCTGCAGGTCATGGATAATTTTTTTATAAGTCGTTCCATCTCTCTACACTGCTCCTCTCGCTGCTCCGTCTCCAGTTGTTTGAATCTTCGCCAATCATTTATGACACCCTTTGGACCTGAAGGTAAAACATGCAGGCATTTTGCTTAGACAGAAACAATCTCTGTCTACTGCACTTTCCATTCAGGATCTCAGAGTCCTTTTCAAATAGCAGTTATTTGTACAAATAGGACCATGTTTTAGGCTTATTGTATATTGCTCAATATACTATAATAAAGCATAGGAATGGTAGCAAGTAACTCCCCATTTCTGCAGTTGACTCCTATGTCCTTGAACAAGTCACTCAATCTCTCTGTGTCTGTTTTCTTATCTGTATAATAGGAATAAAGCTTACCTATATTACTTTCCTATTAACTTCAAAAGGATGTTGTGAAAATTAATATCTGTACAGAGTTTTGACACATTACCACCATCCAGGTTTAGAGGTATCTTCCAGCAGTTAGTATGGAAATATTTCCTTTTCATAGCGATAGAAGTGATGGGGCGGGGAATCAATTGATGGTGAAATAATCTGCAAAAGCCCCAGCACAAAAGTGTGTTCCATGATGTGCAGACAGCAGCAGTCCTCATCAATTTCACCTTACTATTATCCTGTTGCGGGGCCTAATGAAAAGTGCTACTATTGAATGTCCTATTTAGGTATGTCCCAGTTGTGTGGGTACTGATTCCTCTCCCCCAGTACTGGACAGGCATGCACAGGAGGATAAAATATTTTATGTCACAGTACCTGTGTTAACTGCAGTGCCATCGCTACTCAGCTCCACCTCCCCATCAACCATCTCAGGAATGGTGCTCTCTCTGACTTTATCTTCTTTCTCACTGTCTTCATCTTCACTGCTGCTGTAGTAGTACTGGAGCTTCTCACCAAGCAGTTTATCATCTAAAGTAGTCATTGTATTCTAAAAAGAGATGGGCAGATCAACATCAATGCATCTCTCCTTTATACAAGCACACACACACAATATCAAGTATCACCTCAAATGTATAGTATTAGCCCTATACTCCTCCAGAGAAAAATATGAAGGCTGTCTATTCAAATGAGAACAGTTTATAGACCATTACTAACAAGACTAGGCTACAACTGGCCAACCTCTTTGTGAATGAATTGATAGTTATCATTTCAGATGTGTTTATTTTTAAGCCAAAAACAAACAACAAAAAGCTCTTTATTACAAAGTTTCTTCTTCAATAGATAAAGTATGAGGCATTCAAAATATTTATTCACTGAGGATAGTTCTGCTGATTAACAATGGTTCAAGATCGCTACATACCCAACCCTAAAACCTGAGCCAATTACATTTCCTTCTGGATTTGTTACATTTATTAAGTTTCAACTTTAGTATTTTATGTGCGCAATTACTAATCTTTTAGCAATGGCGAATGATGATCGGAACATGATCAATGAGATAAATAGTTGTATGCACTTTTGATAAGATAGCAAAGCCGCTTACGCAATAGAAGCTTGCAGTGAAAATTCAGAAAAAAACAGGAATGTTACAATACAGTTAAAAGTTAAATTCTAACCCTCATTCCTTACCCCCACCCTCCCTTATAAAGAAAAGGAGACAGTGCGCAGTATCCAGTTGTATCTCAAGAAATATCTTTCAGGGTTTCTTTTAGAAGCTCATCTCTCGGAGATTATTACTAAACATGAAAAATTCTATGTAGGCTCAAAGTTGGCACCTGGTCTCTTTCCAGAATCAAACAGAATCTCAGCAAACCTCCCGCAAATCTCTTTTCTCAAATGTACGTACTGCAAGAGTGGAAAAAGAAAGAAAGATATATATTTGAACCAATGGTGTTTTGTGTACTATTAACTGTCAGTTTCACAGGTCATTTCACAATAAGGATAAGCTCTGTAGCAAGAGGGGAACTCTGCTTTTGGCATTAGTCAGTGCAGTTGCAAGTTTGCAATTTTTACAAAATGTAATTATATTAGTAATTCATATAGTACCAGTGTGCAAATAAATAATTATATTTGGCAAATAAGTTGTTTTTGCTAATCTGCCTACGCAGGATCGCAAGCAGTTAACATTTCACAAAGCTCATTTTCACTTTAATAAAACTCAGTTGTAGCATATTACGCAAATTGATAATGCTGGCAACTCAGATACTAACAGAAGTGATACAACAAGGCTTGGAAGAATTAGATTTTTACTGGTAAATATTGATTTCACTACACAGACACAAACCAGCAAAAAATATTTCCATTGATAATAATCGAAACATACAGATAGGCAAAATAAGAAAAATGCTGCTTGAGAACTTAGTTTGATTTAAGGATATTTATTTTGTACATGAGAATGATAATTTGTGTTTTAATGGTTATAAAGCTTTAACTTCTATCATTAAACCATTATTGTCTGACCCTCTGGTAGTTTCCCACAACTGTGAAAATTTAAATAGATAAAAAGATAAAAAAATGCTTAAAAATATCATCATCAAAATTAAAAAAAGTTAAAAACTGAATTTGCCAAGCCAATATAAAATAATCACAATTGCCCTTAAATCCATCAACTGACCTGAGTTATACCATTTCTCCATCTAAATACCTTTCTGCTGGCTAGAGATTAGCCAATGACAGCAGTAGGATGATATTCCCTGAAAAAGCTATCTGGGGTATTAGTAATTTACATACAGCCTCTCATACCAAATGTGTGTAAGAACAGACAGTGTCAAACATCAGAGACCACAAGCTGAATTACTGCCTGAGGCCATAAAGAGAGTTCAGAGCTCCACTAACAGCTTCCACAACAATTCTCCAGAGCTGATGGAATAAAAGCAAACCCTTCACTGGTGTGAACTGCGATCCTGAACAGCTTGCTGTAAAACTGAGAAACCTATTCCCAATTTTTTTTTGGGGGGGTGGGGTGGGGTGAGGGGGGTGTATGAGTATGTGAGATTGACTCTATATCATATGTTGATGAAGTGGACCTAAAAGTCTGTATTCCTATGAAGAGGGCACAATCTATATTGTAAGGAGAAAGTAGTGTTTTTAGGTTTTCTACCCACCACTAGCATGATCTGCAAACTGTTGAAAGTAGGATTATGCAGATTAATGAGTAGATAGCCAGATGGTTCAGGCTAAAAGGTGATGAAACAGGATTACCGAGATTATTTTTCAGAGTAGAGAAAAATTACACAGAAGATATGGCCTGTATCTACCCTAGAGAAACACAGAGGTAACCAGCTAGTATTTGGGGTAAGGTACATTATCATATTTGACTAATAGCACAACACATCACACTGTCAAAAGACAGCTGTATTTTTCTAATTGTTCATCCATATATGAAACAGGGCCCATGGAAAATGGAAATCAAGGAATGAAAGAAGTTCATGCCCTTAAAACCCCCTGCCAACTTTAAATTGAGCCAGAGAGATGCTCTGTCATGCTGAATTTAGGTATTCTATTTTATTTCCATGTACTACTGTAAAGTGTTTAGAGATCCTTAGCATTATGTCTGCTCAAGAAATTAAAGTGTTCGATTACATTCAGGAGACCTGGGATTGGAGGCGATTCCCTGTTCTGCAAGAGATAATTAGTTTTGCTTAAGGGCTTGGTTGTGGGAGAATTCTGATTTCTTTTTGCCTTCTCTTCTGCTTGCACACCAAGCAAACTATTTTCCAATACAAAGGAAAAGTAGAGCAAAAGAAACCAGAAAAAAAAAAAAAAAGTGGGTACCATGTATGCCTGAGGCCTGTATCCTGACACAAAATTCCAATTGTTTTCTGTGTATCAAATGGAACTCAAATTAACATGATTAATTTACAGATTTTTCTAGTTATAGTGCACCATCTAACAGGCAGATTTATGTACAAAACAGAGATATTCTGCTTATTTCAAAATAACTCAGAGGTAGTTGCACACATGATAAAGCAAGTCTGCAACTATATGTCTTCAAACTGATCACCTCAGTTCTCGCAAGCTAAATAGGGTTGGATTGGGTCAGTTGTCGGTTGCAAGACCACCACGGTACAACCCTAGTTCTGCAAAAAGTCGTTTTGGTGATTCTGTAGGTGGTTCATTTCTCTTTAGTTGATAACAAAAAGCCCAAAAGCATCTCAAGTCCCTCTCTAGTATGGTGCTTTTGTTGTGTACAGAGGGGAAAGCTTTAGAAGATCACTCCTGGGCTACCATAAGACAACATTTAATAGTTAACTTAGTGTTTGACCTTAAATATTGGAGACGATTTGTATCGTTCTATTTTTGACAAGATTCATTACAACTAATTAGCTATAATTAGTCTTGGAAGGATTAAATTTTTATCAATAAATGCTGGCAAGTGTTGATTTCACTGTACAAACACAAATTGAACAACATATTCCCATCAATAATAAAAATGTACAGATAAGGCAAAGCAAGAAAAATACTGCTTGAAAACTTTTATTAAAGGATATTTACTTGGCATATTTTGTGTTTTAATGGTTATAATGCTTTAACTTTTTAAATCTGTGTCTAATATTAAATAATTACTGTCTGACCCTCCCCATAACTTCCTGCAACTCTGAAAATTGAAAGAAAAAAACCACCCATAACTTTCCACAACAGTGAAAATTTAAACTGATAAAAATAAAAAAATGCTTAAAAATAAATATTGCCATCATCTATCAAAACGATAAAAAAAAAAAAGCAAATTCTGCCAAACTTAGCTATAATGTTTCATAGGGATCTAATTTGTGCTCAACTTCTATATTTGGTGTATTTACCCCAAACTGGTCTGTTATTCCATCTTACTTTTGTTGTTTAAAAATTAATTTCAAGACAGAATATTTTAGCACACCTAAAGTTTTTTGCCATCAGCAGGAAACCATACAATGGTTTTGACACTTTGCAGATATGAATGTAGATGAAGCCAGGGTCTCCTGGTCTGTGCTGTTCAAGTGCAATGGATTTATTGTGAATTATTCAAGCGGGGAATGCAGAATTACTAAACTCAGATTAATGTTATTAAAAATGAATCTCTAATCAAACTAAGCTTCTGCCTGCACTTGTTCTGTCTCTGCTTCTGGCTGTTTGCCCCACATATGGCTTACATCTGGGCCTTAGAATGAGGGTGGTCATGTGTACAACGGAAGAACAAAGGTGGCTCTCAAGGCAGACATAGAAAGGAAACAATGTCCTACATTACTTGATTTATTAATGTTACCTGAGCAAAGGGTACAGGAAATCAGTATACACAGCCTATAACTACAAGAAAACCTGAATGGAATAAATGTACATGTAGCTGGTCACAGTAGAAAAAGTGATGGGAAAAGTATTTTCCCCCTCCTTGTTTTGTACAAACATTTAAATAAAATAAAATAAAATAAAATAAAATAAATAAATAAATAAGAGGCCTGGGCCCATAAACCAGAAACAAATCGGAGACTCACGGTTCCTGGCTCGTTTGCAATGCTGACCTCTGGGCCACCTCTAGGCCAATGCTGGTCTCTCTCACTAGAAATGCAGATGTACAAACACAAATGTCAAAAAGGGACCGAGAAGAGCTCTCTGTGTAACAGATATTTCTCACCAGGTTTTACCTTCAGTCTCCAACCCCATCAGCTCTGGAAAGTGTCAGGTGCGGCTATGGAGCTGTAGGCACAGCAGCTCCAGAAAGGATCCTG